>NC_133321.1:13034134-13069395 GCF_012295235.1 Primulina huaijiensis
ATAATTGAATTCAAAATTATTTTTGAAATTTATCATATAAAATATAAGTTCGAGTATGATTTAAAATATTTATTTTTATCATTTTTGCAACCTTGATTGTTGTAAAACATGTTATAGATGAAATATTTAGAAATGAACTGTAATATGAGTCTAATGTGTTTGTTTTTATTTTTTTTTACAAAATTTTGATTATCAATTTTATCAAATTTGAGTTTTGTTCAACTTTTTTGGTATTTTGATCAATTTTCGACGTGATTTTAATGTGACGTTGACATGATTTGATGTATAAGTATCATGTCAACACTTTCGATTGAATATCATTAAATTTTCAAAAATTAAAAAATATAAGGTTAAAATTAAAATTATATAAAAATCGTGAAGCATATGAGACCTAAATTACGCCTCTTATTTAAAATTTCTGTATTATACCTTTTTGCTCCCCATTTTAAAAGCACACATTTTTTTTATTGTACTAATAATTATTTGTTTTCATAACCGTTTTTTTTTCTTTTTAGAAAATTAATTGCGAGACTGTAAATATCGTAATAGTTACTATTTTATGTGTCCAAGGCAATTACTGAAATAATTTGTAAATAATGGGTTTCTATAAATTCTTTCAAAAAATCAATTTTTTTCCTTTCCGACTCAAATGCCAACTTGTAGCTTTTTTTTTAAATAGGTAAAAGATAGAAAAGTTTGAAAAACACTGGGCATCCCCAGGAATATCCACATCCTACGAAATCATAAACATGTACATCCTAACAATCAAAACAAATGAACACAACATAATTAATTGGAAAAATCAATAACTTCTGCAGCACACGGGACGCTTCTAAACACCTGAACTTTGATCTTCAATATAACTCCCTGAATATTTGGCGCTTCATTGTCAAAAATCAGTCTGTTTCGGATGCTCCAGATGTGATACACTGTTGCTGCGAGAGCAACACAACGCATTTTATTCAGAAATGAGCTTCCACGGTAGACTCCTCGAAACGCAGTCAAGACAGCCGACGGTGAAGACATGATCTTACGCATTCCAAGCCATGAACGAACATTACTCCATATTGTTTTTGAAGTTGGACATTCGAAGAAGAGGTGATTAACAGATTCATCTTTAAGCCGGCATAGAGCACATGACTTGTCTGAAAGGTAAGGCAATCTATCTCGAGTGAGTAATTTTCTATGTGCTACAAGCCACAACACAAATTTGTGCTTCGGAAGAATGCAGCTCTTGGAGATTAGAGGTTTCCAAGGCCATCCATTCCAACTGCCAACAAAAAAATTATAAGCTTTAGATAAGCCTTTCATGGAGCCAAACCAATGAGCTAGTGCTGTGACCGCCGCTTGAACAGATCCATGAGCATGTAGAATCTCATCTCGTATAGCAATAATCTGCTTAATAAGTGGTGATTGCTCTGATTTCCATTCCCAGCACCACACATTTGGTGAATGGTTGTAGACATGATTAACCCATTTTATCCACAGACAATCCTTTTTCATGTGAATATTCCAAAGAGTTTTTGCTAGAAGAGCTTTATTCCAAGCTTTTAAATTTTTAAGACCCAAACCTCCTGATTCAATCGGTTTGCATAATGACGCCCAAGCAATTGGAGGATGCTTGGACGTCCAGACAAAATTTCGACATAACGAGTAAATGCTATCAATTATGCGCATAGGTAGAGGCAATATCGATAACCAGAAACATTCCACACCCTGAACAACTGACCTGATAAGCTTGAGTTTCCCTACATAAGATAATGAATGACTTGGCCAAGAACTGATTTTTTTTTAGATGGCATCCATTAGAAGGCTATACTCCGATGCTCTAAGGTATCTAGAAGCTAGTGGAATTCCCAAATAACGAAAAGGTAAAGAGCCAGGTGCAAATCCAGTAAGCTCAATAATTTCCTGCCGCACTACATCTGAAACACTCGCCAAGTACACATTAGATTTCAAAATATTAATTTTCAGACCAGCCATATCCCCAAACTTACTCACACATCGCATGATCATAGAAACACAATAGACATCCCCTCGAGAGAAAAACAATAACTCATTCGCATATGCTAGATGAGTGATATGTAAATGATTGTACTTTGGATGGTAACCGAAATGAGGATCCTTATGCAGTTCCTTTAACTCACGAGAAAGTACTTCAATGCACAAAGAGAACAATTATGGAGATAGAGGATCACCTTGTCGAATTCCTCGACGTCCCTCAAAATGTCCATGAAAGTGGCCATTGATCACAATAGAGTAAGAGGTTGTTGATACACATTCCATAATCCACTTGCTAAACTTTGGAGGAAAATTTAAGCAGTTAAGAACACTTTCCAAGAATGTCCAATCCACTGTGTCATATGCTTTTTGTAGGTCAACTTTCAGCATGCATCTTGGAGATCCCCTTTTCCTAGCATATTTCCTGAGTAGCTCTTGCGCAAGGTGGATATTATCCACAATCGATCTACCTTCAATAAAGCCCGATTGTGCTCCATCAACTAATGAGCCAAGAACCTTTCTCATCTTGGACACTAGAATTTTGGATATAATCTTGTAAAAAACAGTGCAACAAGAAATCGGCCTATAATCATTCACTGTCGAAGCAGCTGGATGTTTCGGTATTAACGAGATAATGGAATGATTCCATTGTTTCAGAATACGACCATTTTTGAAAAATTCAATCACTGCATTGGATACATCAGAACCAATAATATGCCAAGTAGATTTAAAGAAAAAAGCACCATACCCGTCAGATCCAGGCGCTTTGTCATTATCAATATCGAATAGAGCTGCATCAATTTCAGTTCGAGTGGGTAATTGCAATAGCTCCCGCCAAGATTCAGAAGAAATAATCGGTCCTGCTCTCATTGATTCCATGTCAATTGGAATTGTATCAACCTTCGAACCAAGAAGCATCTTGTAATGATTAATAAATTCAGAAGCAATTTCAGATGGTGTCGTTGCTGTTGAACCATCCAATTTTGTAATGGCCACAATAGCATTTCGTTTGTTGTTTCTTTTAATAAGATTATAGAAGAACTTGGAACAACGATCACCTTGTTGAGTGTATGTAATTTTCGCCTTTTGAGCATTGAAGAGTCTCTCAGCTTCCAACAATTTCTCGGCAGTTCTTTTTGCTTCCTTATAATCATCTTGCCAAATCCCATCTGTTAATAAAGTTTCCTGAATATTCACAAGCTTCTGCTTTGCCAATCTTGCTCGATTGGCTATGTGACTGAAATGTTTATGATTGAGTGCTTGGAGTGGTTTCTTTAAACACTTAAACAATTGTTTAAGTCTGAATTGAGCAGTGTCACAATGCATACCTTTCCAATGGCTCTTGACTAATGATTCAAAATTCTCGCTTGTTGTCCATATATTGAAGAACTTGAAAGGCTTTTTCTGATGAACTTGATGATCAAGTAAAGATACCGAAGATAGGGCGTGATCCGATACACATCCTGGAGCCAGAAATTCAGTCAAGCCAATAACATTCGCTGTAAGCCATGCATTATTCACAAGAACGCGATCCAATTTGCTGCAAACATGAGGACTCAACCATGTGTAGAAGCAACCAATATATCTCACATCTGTCAAGTCTAATGATTTTAGACAATCAACAAAATTTGTAGCTTTGAAGAAGGGGCATATAGCCGACATGACAGTCAGAGGTTGCTTGACTCCGCTAGCTGCTAAGTTTGAAAAAACAATAATTTTGCCTTCAAATTTTATATTTTTCCTACAAAATTATAAGTATCATTTAGTTTTTTTTTTAAAGTATCATTTTGTTTTTTTTTTTGACAAAAAACTTGTAATCTTTATTGATGATGATGAATATCCCGCATTACAAGTTGGTCCACCCATAGGGGAGAATTCCCAGGCACCCGTTCGAATCGTGCAGGGAAGAAATTGCAAATTTAGATAAAAAAAAAATGAGCTTCCTCATTGGCCGATCTCCTAACATGAAATAATGTAGCATTAGTAAAATCAAGACACGAACATCGGATCTCTTGAGCACAAGACCCGACGTAACTCAGATCACTTGTTGGTGACGTGATTGCTTGCACGGTCAGAAGTGAATCAGAGCAGATACAAATATTGTGGAATCTTTTCTCTTTAGCAAGACGTAAGCCTTCTCTTATCGCAAACAATTCTCCCATGACGATTGTGTCCCGTTTAGGAATAGCAAGTCCCAACACGATCACCATAGTACCATCATTGCCTCGGATCACTCCACCCAGCCCACAGACGTTGGCTGCTGTATTGAAGCTCGCATCCACGTCAATTTTTTTTGTTCCTTCTAGCGGTGGTTGCCATGTCTCCTGCGAGGTAGTCGCTGAATGGTGTTGGTTAATTGAGAGGTCTCGGACTGCAGCTCGATAGTCATCCAGCAAGACTGAAGCATTAGTACGAGGCGGTTGTAGCTCCTGTTTCTCCTGATCATGTAAGAACGTACGCCTGACACTCCATATCAGCCATGCTTGACACATAAATTCCTCACAGTCAGCCTTACTCAAGTGATTCATCACCCAGAAACATATGTCTTGGATAGCATTGCACCCAGTCCGCTTCAAGTTTGTCCAAACGGGGTTCCCTTTCCAGAACCCTCTCACCATCGGGCAGGATATAATTGCATGGCACATGATGCCTCCTTAGATTTTGTTCGGCAGGGATGATATTATGAAAAACCCTCCACCAAAAAACACGAATCTTGGGGGGAATAGACAAGGACCAAATGAATCTCCATCAGCTTTCCATAGTCGAGGCATCCGATTGGTGTTCAGGAGGGTTGTGAAGGCCAATCCCGATTCTATACCCTCTTTTCACAAAATAGTGTCCTTTCGCTTCAAATTTCTAGTATCTCGTGTTGTCCTGGCCATGTCGTGAGAGTGGAATTGTGAGGATCCCATTCGCTATGTAGCTTGGGCATGTATGGCTTATGATAGTTGTATTCCACTGGTGGTTATTAATTCAAGCACTTAAACATGACCCTTCCGATAATCTTATTCCATGTGATTCAAGAGTGGATCTGATTGAGGGTATCCATTTTTCCTGCAAGATATCAATAGTAGAACCATCCCCAATTCTCCGATACAAGTCCATGTCCAGTAGTTCTCTACTCCAACAGATAGATCGCCAGATGTACGATGGATTGCTCCCAATTGGTGCTTTCATAATATCAGGGTGTTTAAAATATCGGGCTTTTAGGACCTTCGCTACTAATGACTCTGGATTTTGAATAATACGCCACACTTGTTTGGCCAAAAGAGCTTTGTTAAATATTTCCAACTTCCTGAAGCCCATCCCACCTTTGCACTTAGGTTTGCATAAGAAGTCCCAGGTGGTCCAATGCATACGCCTGTTCTTCTTCCCAGAACCCCACCAGAAATTGGCACACTCTTTCTCGATTGCTGCACAGGTCGATCTAGGTAACCGAAAGCACGACATAGCATAAGTAGGTACTGCTTGTAATACAGATTTTATAAGAATCTCTTTTCCGCCTGCAGAGAAGAATTTACTACCCCAGCCTTTAACCCTTCGTGATACACCCTCCACAAGATAATTGAACTGCACTTTTTTGTTACGAAGAGAAAAAGTTGGCAGACCCAGATACACCTCGCGCCCTTGTACTACCGGGATCGACAAAGAATATTTAATTATGTCCACTAGAGCAGGCTCGGTGTTCGGAGTGAATGATAGAGCCGACTTCTCAAAATTAATCACCTGTCCAGACGCTAGTTCGTATGCTTTTAGGCACTCCTTCACTCCAACACAGTCTGCTTCCGTAGCACGAAAGAAGACTATGCTATCATCCGCAAAGAATAAATGAGTCAAGATTGGACATGTAGAAGCAATTCGGACTCCATGTATAGATCCCCTAGCTGCATGCGTGGATATTAAGGCCGATAATCCATGTGCACATAAAGTGAAAAGATAAGGCGATAGAGGGTCGCCTTGGCGGATGCCTCTGCTAGGTTTCAGGCTGCCCATCACTTCTTGGTTGAGCGAGAAAGAGTAGTTTACACTTGCTACACACCTCATCACCTTTCTGATCCAAACTCTACTAAAACCCAATTTAGACATTATTGCATCGAGAAAACTCCACTCCACACGATCATAGGCTTTACTCATGACCAATTTAAGGGTCGCATATCCATGTTTACCTTTCTTTCGGGCTCGAATCCAGTGAATAGCTTCAAAACCAAGAATGACGTTATCAGTGATTAGGCTTCCTGAAATAAAAGCACTCTGAGTATCATCAATAATATGCTTCATCATCGGTCGCAGTCGATTGGTAAGGGCCCGAGCGACAATTTTATAACATATATTGCAAGGCTTATTGGCCGAAATTCCTTCACCATCATTGGATTACCGACCTTCAGGATAAGAGTGATTACAGTATTGTTCCAACTTGCCAAAGATTCACCTTCGTTTAATATTTCCAGAGATGCCGTAGTAACATCCACCCCAATTATAGGCCAATACTTCTGGTAAAAGAGAGCAGACAGACCATCTGGCCCAGGAGCTTTATCAGGGCTCATATCAAACCGAGCTGATTTTATTTCTAGAGCGGAAAACGGTGCACATAGAATATTTTTCATAGCACTAGAAATCTTTGGTTCAATACATTCAAGCACATGTTGCATGAAATCTAGGCATGGAGCAGTTGAAGTAAATAAGCTAGAAAAATAATCAGAGATGATAGTAGCCATACCTCCAGGATCCTGGACATATTCACCATGAATGGATATTAACCCATTGATGGTATTCTGTGCTTTACGTATAGTAGCCGTCCTGTGGAAGTATTTAGTATTTTTGTCCCCTTATGCTAGCCAATCGGCACGACTACGCTGTCGCCAGAACAGTTCTTCCTGGGAACTTAGCTTCTCTATTTCTTCTTCAAGGCTCCTGACATTATCTATCTCATGCTGCCAACGCTCGTGAGTTCTAAGCGCAGCTAGCTGCTTGCATTTACATTGGATTTTCCTTGGAATAAGCCTGAATCGATTATGAGCCCACTGATGTAGGCGACTAGTCCAGGACCGAATTCTGAAGTTAAGATCCACATTTGCACCCGGTTGCTGCCATCCTTCGGATATGACAGTTTCACACTCGCGATCCCTGGTCTACATAGGCTCAAAGCGGAAGGGACGTTGGCCAGATCTGGCACCCTTCTGAAGCAAAACCCCACTGCCAAGGTCCATAAGTAGCGGGCGGTGATCTGATTGATAATAGTCTAGAGCTGTGCACTTTGAGGTGGGATATAGCATGCGCCAACCAAACGTTCTAACAAAACGATCAAGTCGCTCAAAAATCAAGTCACCCATACGGCGGCGATTGACCCAAGTGAATATATCACCCTCACTATGTAGGCTTTGCAGATTACACTCATCCAGAACACCACGAAAAGCTTCCATCTGGACAGTCGGACGTCTATTCCCCATAGCTTCTCACTATCATAACAAACTTCATTAAAATCTCCTCCAATGATCCAAGGATACTCACAAAGTTCATGCATACCATTTAATCTTCTGATCAAATCCCAAGATGAGTGGCGTAATCTTGTGTCAGGATGCCCATAAAAGCCCGTAAACCTCCAATGCTTGTCTCCATGGCTAACAAGGCAATCAATATGTCCCACAGAGAATGATTTAATGGTTATATCCAGTGGGTCTTTCCACAGCAGGCACAGGCCACCACTCCGATTCCGATTATTCACTGCAAAACATCATTTATAACACAAAATAGACATCCAAAGTTCCTTGTTAATATCTCTCTTCCTCGTTTCACACAAAAATAAGAGAGCGGGATTATTTTCGGCAATTAGCCGTTTTAATTCACGGAATGCCCGTTGGTTCCTAAGCCCCCGGACATTCCAAACGATGCAACTCATTGATGTTCGCAATTGCCGCCATAATTGTATCGAAGGTACAAGGGCTTTCCAGGAGTTGTTTCTTACTGTCTCGGGCTGCATCGTGAGCGAATACATCTTTATCAGTTGGAGTTGGCCGTTTCTGACCCCGAACCACCAATGTTTTTTGCGCCTCCCCATCTTTTATATTGGGCTTGTTGCGAGCTCTACGTTTCCACTTCATAGGGCTGTGTCTATCAAGTTTGTCCTTCTCTTTATTCGGAGTAACAGGAACCATCTCGGTCGAAACATGCGCCAACTCAATTGACTTCATCCAGATTCACAAGCACATTGTGGTCTGCTCCCATATATGGTGTCACTGTGATCGGTTGAGGGGATTCTGCCTGCTCTTCTGGGTTGTTGGCATGATACTTATCATTGTGCGATGTGTCAAAAGAAGCACGGCTAGTTTGTTTGGTGATGCTCGCCCTCTCATTTTGCTAGTCGCACGCATCCACGATCCATATTCCATAGAAATATTCTCACCCATACTCGCCTCACAAGTACGAAACGAGTGTCCAATGATTCCACACCGGTAACAGAAGTCCGGTAGTCGTTCATAACTAACGATAATAATGTTATCGTCATGATCCATACCTGTGCTAACTCGAATAAACTTTTTCAGCGGCTTTGTAATGTTTATTCGAACCCGTATCCGGGAAAATTGTCCCAAACACGAGCCATTCAATCCCTCGTCAACCTCCTCAACCACTCCGATATGAGAGCCAATCTTTGCAAGTGTATTCTTGTTTAGGAACGCAAGGGGCACGTTGTGGCATTGGGCCCATATCGAGATTTCATCAAACTTTATGGAGTGCGGGTGCACCAGTCCTTGAACGTCCTTTAAAACAATCAGATCCTGAAAGAAATTCCATGGCCCTTCACAAAGAGCCATGTTCCTATCAACTTTATGTGCAAAATCCATAATGAACGTGTTGTTTCCCACAGATTCGATCACAACTTTACCTTTCAACTGCATGATACGTGTAATTTGAGAACGAAACGCCTCTCGATTCACATTCTTGACAGAGATTACCTGTGCTGCTAGACAATTAGCCATGCGATCCCTACCGAGTTTCCAGTCTTCCTCCAACAGAATAACTTTTTGATCGTCATGATTGGAGAGTTTGATTTTGTCAACAAGACGACTGATTTCGTCCGGGTTCATTGCAAGATAAAACGGAAAAAATAAACGCTTAGATCAAAAGGATGCAATCAAGCGATGAATCCTACAGGAGGTAGGAAGTGCTCTCATACGACTCCCGAAGAAACCCTATAGGAAAGGAAAACTAGTATCATTTTGTTTCTAACATAATATTATAATAGAAATTTCGAGTTTAAATCATGCATATAGACGATCTCTTTGAACATCTTAAAAAAATCTTTATTTTAATAATATTTTATAGTTTTATCCAATTATTGTATTACTTTGTCTGTATAACCATGTAAGTTGTATAGATAAAGCTCTTGAATATACAATAAGTATCATGAGGTCTGCTTCTCAACGTAAGATCATAAAACTCATTAGGAAGTATACAATATATACTAAACTGGTTCCTAATCGATTCAGCCGTATAAAATAAGGATAAATGTCGCTCGTGTTTGAGACTAACGTATGTTATGTAAACGATCGTGTTTCATTGGTAAGAGCGTGAAGATATTCATTCATGCAGATGAATGATCATTTGATAATATACTGAACAACTCTCCCTCGGGCTTTCCAAATGGTTATAACTTATCGAGCGGAATAATCCACGGTTATGGTCGTACATTATCAGTCCCTTGACTCGGGACAACGAGGAGGCTCTACGTAGTAGTATGCACTTTGATCCATTTATCAACTTTATTGAGGGTCGTTAGATACGAGATTGGGTGTAGTTTTCAAATACGTAGGATCCAATGCATTGTGGTCGGAGATTCACTTCTCACTACGGGTGAAGATATCTTATGTGATCTAATGAGTTAATAGTGTAAGGAATCTTTGGCCAGAATAAGACATGTGCATTTTGAAAAGGTGTTTCCTCAGTTATATATATAATGTCACTATTTTTACTCAAAGATACATCACATTATCGAATTCTTTTGTAATTCTCGATATACCAATGGTTGCATTATTTGATCGGGATATATGAGTTGAAGGGACTGTATGCTAATCATAACTTAAGGTTCTTGCATGCACTATCAGTGATTTCTTGGGGATCATGAGACGATGTTACTAGACGTTCTTAACACGATCTAATGTGTGCAATCAGACTTGAGTTCTGGCGTTTTGATCAAAGGGCAAATGAAAAAAAATAGGGATAATTAGGGTAAGTTTGAGTAAGAACAAATATTGTTCTGAATCACATGAAGGTGTGAACTCACAGCTAGCTATATCCCTAAACCATTGAGGGTCATATAAGTATTGAATTTTGTGTTCTCGTTGATATAGTCGAATTCAAGGAGTTGAATTTTGTGACTGTAGTTTGACCGAGATCAAGCATATTGCTTATTAAAGAGTTTATAAGTAGATTTCATTTAGGAAGTTGTGGAACCTAACTTAATTGTTGATTAAGTAAGAATAATGAAAATGTTTGTTTGAGTTAAGGAATTCACAAAATTAACAGCTGTCAAAATAGATTTGTGAAAAATTTTATCCTTCGAAATTTTCATTACATGAACAAGATTTATACTTTCGATAATCGGTATTGTCTAATCGTCGATCGATGTTATAATGAGTTCATAATTATTTATTGAGTGAATTTAGAATATATTAATTAAATAATAAATTAGTAATGATGATTACTATGTACAAGATTCTTTTAGAATATTCTAGATGAATCTAGAATTAATTAATTAATTAAGTGATTAAATCATGGTAATTTAATTATTATTATATATATATATATATGTATGTATATATGTGTGTGTTCTATATCATGTATTATCAAGAGTTAACTATAAATGATATTTTCATGAATAGAGATCATAAAATATTTGCAATATTATTCAGAACCTCGTTTGGTAATATTTTAATTTGTTCTTTTTCCTTTTGATTCTTTAGAGAATTTGTAATAATCTAGAGATAGCTTGATCTTTCATGATATGTTCTTTTTAGATTCTTTAATGTTATAAAAATAGTATTCTAGAAATAAGAATTTTTCTTCCAAAAGTTATAAAAGCATTAAATGTAAATCAATTGTAGAAAAACATGTAATATTAAAAATTTCAATCAAGATCTATTTGTCTTCGACTCCATAAAATATCATATCAACTCTTTTTAGTCATAATCTATACTTTTAGTCTACAAAAACCGCTTTGGAATCTGTTTATCCTTCAAAATCTATACAACGGTTTTTTTCTTCTATTAGTACCTTTAGGTGGTGCCAAGTCAATGGATGGCCAATGCAATGGTGTCATATGATGTGGATGCCGACCAGGCTATTGTGCCTCATCCGCGGGCACCTCACATCGTCGTGACACTCCAAGCCATCCTGGTTCTATTTCCATACAGACAAAGGCTCGTCAATCAAACTCGATTTTACGCGTCGTCTTTGGGTGACACATCATGAGGACGACTATCACGTTCCCGTAGCCACTGTAGCATCTTGGTCCCTTTTCAATATAAAAAAGTAAAGCTATTCGCATAGACGTTGCCCGAACTATTTCGCCTCATCTCTAAGTGCCACACATCAAGAAGTTATAGAACTACTCCATTCCATTCAAGTTGTATTTCCACATAAGAGCAAGGTTCAACAATTCTTGCAACGATTCCAATTTTTTATACATGTGCGTCTCGGACATGATCACTGGCATACACACATATGGATTCTTGGGATGTCATTTCATCAACTCCTTGGTGTGAATTTGTCTTTTAGGTTTATGTAGTAATGTAGTCCCTTGAATAAAACAAACTTTCAGACACTCTTCCGACAGATTACATAATACTCCTATATTTTCAAACTCAATAATTTTGTCTCATTCATCAATCATTCATACTTCCACGTGCAAACACGTGGCTTTGTGGAAATAATAGATTTATTGATCACTCAAACAGGCCAAAAACAACTGATAATAGTTCACCATATTTTCCCAAAATATATAACGCCTCACCAATTAATGAAATGAGGCAAAGGAAAAAAAACCAAGACATACAAGTATATATATCACTTAAACAACCTAATAATGTAATTTTCAAAGCCTGATACTTCTTTTTACAGACACAAAAACACTTCGTAGTTTCTTAGTGTTCAGTTGATACAGGGGTATACTAGAGTCACTTACCTGCATGAACACAAGCTTCAAGGTTGTTTCGGCCCCGGAAACTAAATCTTCAGCTTTTGATGCATTAAGCTTGTGTATTTATCTTAAATAAGTTATTGTTACGAGATCGAGGTCCAACCATCCCTCTGAGATTCAAGCTACTCTACATAAAGATCAATCAGACTTGAAACTCCAAGTTACAGTTTCCTGTGTGACGAATTGCGTGAAAGATATTGTTCTCTTCTCCCATAATAACACTGGAGCCTTTGATTTGTTACTAAAATTTGCTCGAGCAAAATATTCTCATAAAACTATATTGCACCATAGTCCAAGTTCTCCCAGGCAAATGGGGCAACAGAACTGAGATACGGGAGAACTCTCAGGAACACACAGACACAAACGCATACGGCAGCAACAACAAGCAATGAATGGATAAAGGGAGGGTGAAGCAACCCTTGTGATTTTGGAAACCTTTTACCGTATCCAGCAACAAGTGCACATCTAGAACAAGATCTTTCACCCTGATTGAGCTTCGAGACAATCGTCTTGTCCTTATTTACCTCCAAATGGAATGGAACAATTTCGTTATCAATTGATATCGACACTTGACCCATTTTTCTTTCTGCATATTTCCGCGCAACAAGAGAATTGTAGGAGTTATTATTCCGCATCAAGGCATGTGCATAAGGAGAAAGTCCATTTGAGTCAAGAAGCGAATTCCAGCAATGCAATCCAATCTGCACAAAAAAGACCATGGAGAAAGGTCGGCACACTTCATCAAAATGTCAAGGAAGTCACTGAATTACATAATTCTATCCATGACCAAACAATTAAAGCAGGAGGAGAAATATTAAAATGGTGAACAATCAAAAGGCATTTTTCATAATGATAAAAGCACATGAATCGTATAAGTTGTTGAATAAAACTGAAATACCTCTTTCGGATCACTTGTAAGAGCATCAACGATGTCATCGGCTGACGATGTGCAAGCAGCCAAATGTAAAGGCGTGACACCACCAGGTCCCACCATATTGGGTACAAAAACAAACATTTCGGAACTATCGGTAGAATCAAAAACAGAGTAATGAATTAGCAGATCAACCATGCGGCGGCACCTCCTTTCGACAGCCCTGTTCAAGAGGTGAGATTCTGCTAGCATCTCTAGAGATCCTCTCGCTAAATTCTCTCTACCCAGGTTAAATTCTACCAGAATCCCCAGGAGGGTTTCGACCAAAGCACAGAAATCGCACTCAACAGAGAATATAAGAAGGAATTGCAACCGAGAAAGCTTATACTCTGGGCTCATCTGCAAAGTAGAGTTATGCTTTCTTTGGAAGAGCCAACCAAGTTCATTCAAGAAATGCAGGGCTTCTTCCCTGGACATGGGTCTATCTCTATTTCGAATGTGATGGACATTGTCATGCACTTCGGCACTTCCAACAATCTCAGGTTCAAGAAGTCTCAATTCTTGGCAAATGGTGTCATCTGCTATAATCACCGGAAAACTAGTACCTCTGATATTATTCTCAACCTGTAATTAAGAAACTATTATGATACTGAACTCAGCCAATTATTTCAAAATTGATAATATTCTATTTTGTACCTCAATGAAACAGCGGCTAAGTGTATTCGGTGTTGCTAGATTAACTTTTAAGCTACCCATAATAAGTTCATCAGTAGCTGAGTCTTGGTGTGATACTGCTGGAAGCAAACTTGCATTGTATCCAGCTGGATGTGTGCAGTATATCCTACACCATGATTAGAAAGTTTTTGGTGAAAAGATACCCAAGGCATGACATAAATCATCCAACTCAACAAAATCACATACTTTGTGCCTGGAGCGGTCAACCTTCTTCCTCTAAATAGGAGAGAGGTCTCTTGTCCTCCAACAACTGCCACAGGTGAGACCCAGATTAATTCTGGTGTACTCCAGCCTCTCCAAGATTTGCAGAGTCGTATACTTCCTGAAGTTTATTTGCACAAACGGAACATGAGTACTTGAAACATGTAGCTAGGCAAATAATCTATCTAAACTCCAAAATACAAAAACAAAATGATGATGACAAGAGAACAAATCCTTCATTAACTGGCTCACAATAGCCCAACAAAAAAGAGCATTACCGTCTTTATGAGATGCCATCTGTCTATCTGTATGGATCAAAAATCTCCCATTTCCCCAAAAGTCGACATCAACACCTCTGACTAGAGATTTCACATACTGAAGAAGGTTTATTTCAAACTGCAAACAGACCAGGGTCGATAAAGATGATGAATCACAGGAAAATTTGAAAAATGAATTTTCGTGGAAACACACTCACTTGTTCCCAATCAAAAGATGGCATGCACAAATAGATTGAGAGAACAATGCAACCAGGCCTGATGTAACTTTCCATTTCTGAGGGGCTGGTGGACAGCCAATTGAAGATCTGAAGATAGAGGCAATGTATACCATCAAAACCAAATATGAATTAAGAAATATTAAATCTTAAGCTTTAAAGTCTAACCTGAGATCGCAATGAGCCAGGCAAATGACTTGGATCCTTGTCAAACAATTTGAAAACTATTCGACCAGTTCGATCCTGGTTAAAAAAAACAAAGAAATCATGTTTTCTCTTATCTTACTGACTAGTGTAAACCTAAGAATAAAAAATATGAATACATGAAAAGTGAAAACAACAACAATATGATAAAGTTGTTGCTAAAAGGAGACGGGACATATATCCAGAAATACTTGAACATCTTGTCAAAAAGAAAGAGAGAAGAAATACCTGGACACCAGATACCAATCTGGATGGTGAACGATCGGATCCAGAAGAAGATGAATATCCTGCATGGTATGGAGAACTTGGAATCGAACCATTTTCATTAGTCCTAACTGAGCATCCAAACAGCTGAAGAGATGTATTGCAATCATTGCTCATGGATGCTTTCATATGTCCTCTGCTAGGCAAACTGTCATGCTTTATTGTTTCTTTAGAAGTATGCACTGGAAACAAATCATGTACAATAGGTGGTGACGACATCGGTGACCTTCCTTCTGAAGGATTACTACTGCCAGAAGAAAAGCAGTTTTTCCCACCAGATTGTAGTTTCCTTCCACTATCATCTTCTGGTGAGAAGGTAAATAGCTGTAATGGCAAACTTGGAGTCTCTTGAACATGGCCATCGACATCTTCCAACGGGTAATGGTAACTCGTGCCACTCCTTTCTCCCATGGTGGAAACTTCCAAAATAGGCCCTCTCCGTAAATTGGCATGTGCTGCTTGATCAACACATGGTGACTTACTTTTCTCAGAACCACTTTCCTCAGTGCTAGGCTGAGATTGAATTTCAAATGCATCAGATGACGGAGTTCCAGAAGTTGCCGAAAGAACAGCAAGCAAATCCAAGGTTGAAGGTGAAGGAGCATTTTCCATCACTTGATTCTGATTTTCAGAAGATGAAAGGTTATGAACACTTGCGTTGCTACTTTTCGCAACAGGCAACGTCGTTGCTGCTTCAGCTGGCAAGGGAAGTGAATTTATTTTACTAAGAATTTGTATGAGCTGATCCTTATTGGGTACTGGTGAGAATTTCCCAATCCCGTCCTCAATGTTCCCTGATATTACATGAAATATAATTCAGCAAAAGGTCAATTGTACGTGCAAGAGAAGTTAAAAAAATCAGATTTCTAGTCCTAGTCTTCTCAGCGAATAATTAGAAGTCCACAGAACTCTTTCTACTTTGAACTCCTCGTGATTTCAAGAGGAAAAAAAACTTTTAACTCTTCCCTAGCTCTAATTGCATCATTTGTACGACGTTAAAGCCTTAGTATTCTTATGAAAGACCTCTTTACCTTGTGCACGAGCTAGAACTGCCAATAAACTGACAATATCAAGATCACAATTCACATTGTTGTTGCGGTTGTCAGGAACTAACAGCCGTTGAGTGGTATCATCTGGCTGAGTTTTCCTCCTCCTCCTGTTGTGCCCAGCAAGTCTGCGTCTGCAGCTTCTCTTTCCCTCATCAAATTCTGAAAGGGGGTGGAACCTGATAAAAGGGAATGAAGCCATTATCATGTTGGCTCAATATGCCCAAAACAAAGAAAGTACCAAAATCATCAACCTGCAGAATGCTACAAAATTAGCTCAACTATGAGGTCGAATTACCAACCTGCTGCATTGCTGGCAAAACCTTTGCATCTGTTTCCCCACCAAAGCCTTACTGGCTTTGCTATGGACCTCACATACCTTGTGCCGTCGGTGATAGTCCTTGGCAGTAGACAGGTCTTCCTTACAATTATCGACTTGACACCTAGGATAATTAGCACCACCCGGTGATCCGGCTCTTACTCTCTTATTGGGTCTTGACACAGATTGTGGCTCCGCTACATTCGTAGTACCGCTGCTTCCACTGGGCCCAACTCCGTCTCCAGCTCCTAGCTTCAACATTAAATTTTCATCATCTTCTCCAGTACGGTCAGGATTTTTAGCATTTTGAGCATTATTTTGTACGTCCATACTCCTTGCCAAGTCTTGTTGAATACAAGGGTCACTTCCCACCAAGATTCCATCAGATTGTAACTGTTTGGCGATGAACCTAGTACTATCCCAATCCCAGGACATAGGATTCCAATTATCAGAAGGGTTCTGGTGAACAAAATTAACGGGATTAAAAGGTGGACCACGTTTCTTGGCCATTGGATGCACGTTGTAATATATTCCAGCATGTGGTTGAGGGATGACTATACGAGATGCTATTTTGGTGCCCGCGTCCTCCATCTTTACAAGACAAGAACTTAAACTCTAGAACCAAAAAAGAAGAACCTGCACGGATGAAAGATATTGAGACTTCCAACTTGAAGCGGTTTTAGATCCCAAAGAAAATCACGGAAAAAGCTAAAGTTTTCAACCCGAAATATCATACTTGTAAAAGAACTTCTACATATAAAAGTCTACGCTAGCTAAATAATCACACACGCACAGGCACAGCAAAATCACAAGAAAGCAGATTCCTCTCCCATCGATCCCCGATAACCAATAAAAATTCAAACAAGGAAAATATCAGTCAGGGTCAAATCAGAAATCCGTGTGTTCGTACAAAGAACAAATCTAAAGACTAACAAGTACATCATTTCTTCGCATCTTTTCCTAATTCTTGCGGGAAATTAAGCACCGAAGATAAAGCATACCTTCCAACTATGACTATTACTGAATCATCGGGGTCAAATAATAGCCGTACACGATTTCAACAGCATAATTCAGGCATAACAAGAAAAGAGGAAAAAAGTAGGTACCTTCATGAGTCAACAGATTCCATGTCCAAAACAGGGTTCGAGTACGACGCATCTCATCTTCACGAAAACATACAAAATCAAACCGTCAAGACAGATTCCCAAGATTCGAACTCCTCCTTCGACAGTCTTCCGAGTACTTCCTCGATTTTCCGACCGATTAAAAACACAACAATTTATGGGTTCCCTGGTATAAATCGAGTGAATCCAGAAAAGGCAGGCCTAGGGTTAGAAGAATTACATGAAAGAGAGATCTACGGCAACGGAATACAACGCTAGAATGGGGAAAAGGAACTTTTAAAATACTCCGCTGCTGCCTCTCTGTATAATATAATAAATAAATAAATAATGTTCGTATATATGTACGTATATACACATACATTCACAACTATCTTTTACTTTTATCTTTCCTTTCCCTCGTCAAACTTTTTCCAAAGTTTTCTTGGTATATTTTGTATTAATAATTTTGACATAAAAATTAATATTTTTTTTTAATTTGTATTAGACTCGTCTCACAAAATCGATTCATGACTGTGATATTTTATTTATATTCAAACTTGTTACTTCTTACCACTATTTTAGGAAAATAATACGATATTTTAAAAATGGCAAAAACTTGTGAGAGACGGTCTCACATGTCGTATTTTGTGAGACAGATCTCTTTATTTGGGTCATCCATGAAAAAGTATTATTTTTTATGCTAAGAGTATTATTTTTTATTGTAAATATCGGTAAGATTGACCCGTCTCACAAATAAAGATTCGTGAGAACGTCTCACAAGAGACCTACTCTTTAAAAAGATGGTATTTTAGGCAGCCTAAATTTGGTTACCAAGGTAGAAGTCGTTCACATTGTATAGTTACTAAACTCTTTTATTTATATAAATTATATTATATTATATTATATAAATTGTATAAATTGAATTGAATTAGTCTTACTATCACATGAATTGTACTGCCACGCTTTCCCAACCTTTTCCAGTATAAAGAAATACATTTCAAAAAAAAAAAGAAGAAGAAATACATTTCAATTCAAGTTGGTTCAAACCGTGATCAGATCCAAGTTCGAGTTATAAACAACCTGATCGTGGACCTTATTCGAGTGGTTTGGTTCCGATTTTACCTTTCCATTGGTAGATTTCAAATATGTGTATAACTCCAATCTCGTTCATCAAAACCTTACTCAAATAAAGTTTAATTATTCATTCATCCAAATTAGTTTCAAAAACCAAAGAACGACTTAAAGTAATAAAGATGAATTTGAATACTCTTGTAGCGTCATTTCAAATTAAATATTTTCTAAAACCATATATCTTTCATCCAAATCAAATTCTTGCGTCCAAATGCTATCTTAGAGGGTGTTGGGTAATTATCATTTCAAATTAATTCTTTTAAAACTTCTTCGTACGAAATAACTTTATTTCGATCAAATCTTTCCATCAAAATACAACCTTATAAAGTGCGGGGTGGATTGTCACTCAATAAAGTAATGTTGTGTGATTCATGTGTTGAGAAGTCTGTGGTCTTTCTTTAGTGCTACTCATGTGGAGATGCATCCCTTTGGTATTGATCAAATTGACGCATGTGATCTCTTACTTCTGACTACTCGTTAATCATACATACTAGTTACTGCATGTGTATACTTTTTTTTAAAATTATCGATAGACTAAAGTAAAATTTGATAAATTATCGGGGGATTAAAGTGCTATGTGAATTGTTGTAATTAAAAAAAATAAAAACGAAAGTGTAATATTGGTATCACATAAAGTCAAAATTAGAAGAACAAAAAACAGACCAAGACACTATTATAAGGTTTGACACGATTTTAAAATGACAATATTCTGATTTTAATAAAAGATTGAACCAGAGATAATACAACAGTATTCGATATCATATCGATACACTAATTAAAACATGATAAAGTAGAACAAATTAAATAATGACCCACGTATAGAACATATTTTAATTATTGTAAAAAAAATCAGAACATGAAATTTTTTTTATAATCTATTTCACCATTGTTTTTTTTATTACAGATTAAATACAGTAAAGCTTTTATAAATTAATAATATTGAGATCATGAAATTTTATTAATTTAGAAAGACATTATATCGATAAATTAATAATTTATTATTTTAAGAATATTATTTTGATCAACAAACATAAATTTAAATCTTAAAATTATTTTGATCAACAAACATAAATTTAAATCAATGCCTCTATCATATTCTTTGAATTGACACACAGACACACACACACACACACATATATATATATAATTATTTAATAGATAATATATAGGAGAAGTTGGTGAAAAATCCCCAATCAAAACATTTCTTTGGGTTAACTCTCTACTCACAAAATTGTGGTACTATGTCATACAAATTGTGGTACACTTCATGTAGAAATATGATATACTTCATGTAAAAATATGGTACTAAAAAAATACACAGGAACTGAACAAAAAAAAATAAAAGCGGGGGATCGAAGGCCAATTTCCCGTAATATATATTCATCGGTACTGTACAGCTTGTGCTAAAAGTAAATAGTTATCCGAAAAGATGACATGAGGCACAGTACACGCACCCACCCACCCCCCCCACCCACCCTTCCTCCTTTTCTCCTTTTCTCCTTTTCTCAACCTCGAATGCATGAATGATGATGGCTGTGTCACCATAAACATATATAAATGATGTTCATGCATGCACCAATTAATTTCAACACAAGAACTCTTATCAAACTATCACATCGATCAAGACTGTCATATAAATCTCAAACCCAATCTAATTTATAAAAAAAATATTATTTTATGTCATAAATATATTTTTTTTAAATATGAATATGATCAACTCGTTTCACGAATACAAATATATACTACTCTCTCATGAAAAATTATAAATATTATTTCATCATCCAATAATTGATCAATAAATTTTTTTATTTTTTTAATTTCTTCATCCAAAGAACGATAATTTGTTGTCTAAATCCTACATTATTATAAACATTATGCTAGATAGATGAAAATATATTTTTAGTACAAAGTACTGTGCATTGCATGTATAATTTTTAGTTCATTACGTTGTCATCAATGTAAGGACAGGCTAGAAATATAATACCAGAAATAATAATATATATTTCAATATTATTATATTATAAAAATTAAAGATTTTTTGACCTAACTAATATTCCTTTTGTAATAACGATTATTATTACTTTGGATGTATATTGAGTAAACTCATATTAACTTACTTTTGTTTGCTGGCTGACCAGTTGACCACTAAACCAAATTCACAATATAATTACAAGATATCATTTTTTTTTAAAAAAAAAAAAGTCAATTATGCTAATTCAATAGTTTAGTAATTATCTTAACTAATTGCTACAATTAATATAATAAAATATAATATGATAGTTTGATACAAATTATGATATTCAACGTTCTTATATCATCTCAAGTAGAGTTAAATTTTACAATAATCAGAGTTTGAAAAACAATCATGTTATCGTTATAAAGTTTATACGCATAAAAAATTATATATTATTTATTTTTATACAATGTATAACTAATAACTAATAATAATTATAGATAATACTGAATTGGAAGAGAAATAAACAATTTAAAAAGAAATCACAGATGAATAAAATAAAAGCAGAAAAAATATATAACTTTTTGTTAATATTAGCATTTATTATAAAAGTTTCTAAAATATTATTCAAATTCTCTCTTTTCATGATCATACTTATAGATAATAAAATAATAATAATAATAATAATAAATAATAAATAAATAAATAATATATGATTGGCAAGCTGAAGTTGACTTGGAATAATAATAAGAAAAACGTGTAAAGTACAAAGGTACAATTTATATAATATATTTTTTATTGCAAATAAATAATAAACACGTAATTAAATATTAGTGCATCGCACATTACTATTTTTATTCATAAAAATAATAATTTGTACTGAAAATAGCTGTCCCTCGGCGGTGATTGGTGGATCGAGCCTAAGTACAATTACAGATAGGACCATTTTAATCTGCCCACCGTACGTACACCTCCCTGGTCCCATCTCATTAATGAGTGAGTCTCATGTGAGTCCGTCTCACGGATCCTAATATATGAGATGGGTCAACCCTACTAATATTCACAATAAAAAGTTATACTCTTAGCATAAAAAATAATATTTTTCATGGATAACCCAAATAAATATCCGTCTCACAAAATACGACCCGTAAGACCGTCTCACAAAAGTTTTTGCCCCCACTAATACTGTGTTTTTTAATGCCCCTACTTTTTTATTTTTATTTATTCAATTATTATACTTTCTATTTTGTTTTTGAGGGAAAAAAAACCAAATTGAATTAATTTATGAAGTATATATAATGTGAATATAAAAGTTCGTCTTCCAACTAAAAAAAAATATTACCCGATATGAGAAGATTCAGCTAGTTGGCATTCCCGACAACACTGGCTTAGCCTACACGAGCTTAATTGAATGGCGGAAAATTTTGTATGTACGTTTAAGGTTACGCTTAAATTTATATCTTGTATGATTAATTACAAAAGTATTTTTGAATCCAATCAAATTCTATTATGTTTTAGGTCCAGTTTGAGTAGAAAAAAAATTCGAACATGTTTGAGTTCGGCTCAAATTCGATAAGTTAGAATACTAACCTAATATTTATCAAACCGATTCGAAAAACCTGTGAACCAGCTCGATTCACTTACACTCTAATAAGCACACCCCAAGAATTTTGTTTAGAGATAGACACAATTCATATAAAATCACAAAATTATAATTTATATCAACTAAAAAACGAACGATCATAAAAATTAAAACATTATTATAAATTCATGATACAATCGTTTGATAAGATTATCACTCAACGTGACTTACTTTAAAAACTGAGGTATATACAATTAAATAATTTTTTCCCAATATATACCACACATTTGACCTTTACGATATTTTATTTCATTAATTATTTTATTAAATATTAATAAGAGTATTATAATAATTTTTATAAAGTTGGGACAAAATCTCATATTCGAGATTAAGTGGTATCCAACCCCACCCCCGTTACATACACATAAACCAAAATGAATTAACAAATTATGTCGGCAGAATAGTGAGAATGATGTGTAATAAAATAGGGAAGAGAGGATTGATGATCCATCTATTCGGTTCATGCAAAACACCATCTTTAAATTAAAATAAATATTACTTTGCTGGTCTAAAACCAATACCAAAAATTATTTATCACCCCTTGTCAAGTGTACAGTTTGCATGAAGCTCATATATCTTTATATTACTAAAAATAATTATCTAAAAAAAAACGAGAAAACAATAAGAAAAAATAGAGAGTAAATGTTTTCAGCAGCAGAGTCTTAGAAGCCAGAACCTCGGAGCTTGGAATTTACACTAGAGAACACACCCATATTTCCCAGCCAGAAAAGGACCAACACAACGAGGCTGACAAGACTTACCCACATCCATTGCTGCCATTTCCTCCTGTTTCGGTTGCGAAGAGACGGAGGAAGCGTGCTTCTCGTCTGTTTTTGCTTGCTCACCATCACACGACTCGTTTTAGGCTTCTTAATTGAAACGTCATTCACTTGAGTGGAGGCTTCCTCCTTGCTAATTTCCACACAAGTGATGCTGCTGGCATCATCTTGCAGATCCGTGGAAGTGGAGATAGATGAAGTACCGGCCTTTCTTCGTTCATTCTTTCTTGACTTCTTCTCCCTCTCCTATATGTCAACAAAAATATCAAATTCATTACTTATGCCAAGGGCACACGAATTCGGGAGAGATGAACAAGATGGCTGAGCTTGCGTATTTAGAAAAATCACAGCTGATACTTTGGCACCCCTGATCCATATCACATATGATACTGAAAAATGGCAAAAGTAACGTGAAGAAATTAATAGAAACATGAGAAATATAGTTGATTAACCTTTTCTTTTTGTTCTGCTTCTTTCCTAGCTTTCAATTCTTCTCTCTTTTGCGCCTTCTCGTCACGCCGTTGCTTCCTCTCACGGGCTTCCTTAGCCTTCGCTATCTCCTCCAATCGACGCTGTTCTTTCAAATTAGCCTCAGTCTTCTCTCTTCTAATTTCTTCGGCTTTCCTTATCAGCTCAAGTTCCTCCTTTGTCTTTATAGGCTCCTCCTGCACCTCCACCTTCTCCTCATCCACGCCAGAAACAGTAGCCAAGCTGTTCACTTGTTTTGATTTAGCAGGTCCCCTAGTGGTCGCTGTCTTCTCCTTGCTTTCTGTCTCTTTCTTAATCGAATGAATATCTGAGTTCACATTTTCAATCTTTGCTTCTGGCTTCAGCTCCATGGGGGGACTTTTAGATATCGAATCAACATTGGCCGGCACTGAGACCACTTTATCATTTCGCTCTCTGACATAACTAGGTAGGATGGGTGGTTTCTCATCAGGGCCGAGGGAACGACCGTCTAAAGTCCCGAATCTCCTTAATGTACTCCTTGTGTTCAACCTAACATACTCGCTTCGGAATTCATTATTTCCGTTCCAGAGTTCCATAAAATTTTCAACCTATGGAATTGCCGTGCCATTACAAAGTTAGAGCTGAATTTACAGAGTCAAAAGAGAAAGTATCACAAAACTAACCTCATTCACACAGCGCTGATAAAGCTTCTTCCTATCATCAGTAAATGCATTATAAGTCGCTGTGGTGCTATCATTCTTGAACTTGAAGAAGTTTTTCCTCTGCAGTGTCGGGTACACATATTAAAAATCACTTCAAAATGTATCAAGAAATATATTCTGACTCATGTTTATGATATAGATGAAAGATGAAACAGGGGGCAACAAGAGGAAGATGAATAGAGTATTAGAGTTATCAGCCAAAAAGTTCTCTTTTCTCCAGTGTATCTTCCCCATTTCACTTTGATTTCTAGGAGTAAATAACTTGCCCGAAGAGGAAATTCTTGATATGCATTTGGATCGCATCCAGTTCAAAGAGGAAAATTTATATAACAAGATATTGACACATAGCAGTAAGAGAACAATAATTCCAAGTTCCAACTGATTATTTTAATAAATATGCAACGGTCATAGTTCATCCCGAATCAAATGCCATGAAATGCTTTAAATCTGTCAAAATTGGAAGGCCATTATAACTGGAGCTAAGAGTAACATCTGGAGCAACTGCAATTAAGAAGTTTGAGATACAAATGGCCACAAAATTTGAGAAATTGTCGTAGTATAATTGATGCACAAAGGAGAACACAAGGTAAGGAACACAATGCAGTACCACTAAACCAAAAGTCCATAGGATAATAAAGGATAATAAATGTTTATGGTATAAAACTTTGCATGTAATATACAGGGATACAACTAGTTAACATCCGTATCAGCACGGTTTTTAAAGCCCACAAGGAATGTGTCTAAGCTCGAGGCTCAGCCTTTGTGCATTAACCTAAGCCAAGTGTCGAGGACCGGTACTTGATTGGAAGATGCTAGTTTTATCAAGAACGTCCAATCATGGTTTAGCCTTCAATCGAACTAAATCAGGTCTCTAATGTTACGAATTATTAAAGTGCGAGTGTGAAGACTTACCCAGAATGTAGAAGATGCATTGAGACATTTTGGAAAGGTGTAGTAGCGTCCAAATGTTATATAGCTTATCTTGCTTGTAATATGTAAAATATTCTAGAGCAATAATGAAAAGTAGGATAGTGTAGAAGATGATAAAGTGAAGTATTCTAGAATCTTCCCATTCCATTATGTAAATTGTGTAGAATATTTAGAAGGCCCAAACTTTACCACAGAATTAGATTGACTGTAGCTGTTCACGGTTCACTCTTAACAAGTATTGTAAATAATCTTAGAACTTCATATCGAAATCATCCAAAGGTGTATCAAAGTTGTAAGAACAACATACTTTATCATTCTAATACTTTCTCTAATGCTCTTATTTTGGCTAGAGATAGCATTTTCGTGAAAATATAGTATATGTCCAGCATGGAACTCGAATCTAATCAATCAGCACGTGACAAGGCTCATGCTTTCGATAAGGCATGTGAGTTAACCATAACGGCATAACCTTTCTGTACTTTAAATGTTCAATGCATCTACGTGTGTATTAAATGCAGGGTAAGAAATCCAATAAAATCGCAAGATAATCTTTTTGCTAATAGACTAACGTTTATTTAATTTATTTTATTATTATTCAGCTGTTTGTAAGGTACATATTTGATTATATTGGGGATGAGAAATTGACTTACATTTTACCATTTTATCTATTAGCGTGTGTCACTTTAACAAGTATCGTGCCTCGGTCTATGCTCAAGACCTACAACATCTATGCTTGTTAGTGTGAATAACGGTTCTAATTGCTATGCTTGAAATTATAAATGCAATTATTACTATTAGTCTCAAGCTTGTAAATTTGTTGTCTATGTGAGGTGCACACAACTTTCTATGGCAAAACAAGTAAAAGACTACATAGTTGATTGGGGGCATACCTTCTGGGAAAGTTCTTTAGATAGACTCAGAAATTTAGCATATGCCTCTTGACGAACATCATCAGCAGCTCTGAAGTGAGCTTGCAATTCCTTGACCTTTTTATTTTCGACATTGTATTTACCCTCTGCTTCATCACAGGCTGTTTGAGCTTTTGAGGCTGTGTATTTGAGATTACTAAGCTCCTTCCTCAAGGTCTATACGTGCCAATATTATATTAAATACAGATAATTTTACATTAAAATTATAATACAATACACTTACCGTATAAAAAATTATACAAAAAGAAAGAGAAATGTCATAGTAGGACATCATGTCGCAAAATTGATCCAAAAGTTTGGTTGGAGGAGACAAAGCTACAATTTTTTAAACATACATAAATGTTAATTTTTTCATTTCGAGGTGGAGGGTGAGATCGCCAATGATCAGACTATCCCCACTAAGTTGAACTATCCAAACAAATTCTGGTCCCTCTAGGAAGTACCGGAACATGCAATGGCAATAACCAACCCAAACTCTACTTCGGGCAACAAGAGTGAAGTAAGCATACCTTTAACCGCTCCTCGGCTTGTTCTCTTTGTTCAAGAGCTTGCTGGATTTCACTTTGGCTACAATTGCTAGAGGATAATTGTTCGCGGAGTTGCTTTAGCCGCTTGATTTCATGAATGAACAGTTTTTCTTCCTTCAAGGGAAGTGTCTCGTGTTGTATCTTATGTTCAATAGTTTTTATCTGTCAAGAGATAGAATTCAATCATAAAACAAGTTGTTATACAGATTATTTCTGAGCTATGTACACAAAAGCCACATGAAAAACAAACAAACGAAAGTGGTGTGGTGTGTATGCAACAATCAACTGGGTAACATAATTCTTACCCGGCTATTCAAATCCTCGATAGATGTTGCATTCTTGGCCTTGTTGATAACAGACTGGAGAGAATCTATTTCCAAGCGCTTTTCCTTTATCAACTTTTTTACACTTCTGTCTTCACCTTTGGCATATTCATAATCAATACCGTTATTCTGATTTTTGGCCTAAAAATCAATGAATTATAATTGTGTTCAATCCACAACACACGAACAAAACCAGTAATAAAAGAGAATACACGAGAAGATAATTATATTCAGTAAATAATAATAAGATTTACAAAGAAAACGACAAAGTCAGCTTCTTAGAGCAGAAAATATTCATAACAGAACATCTTCCCTCTCCCCTACTCCCTAGCACTGGCTGGCAGAAACTGTCATAAAATTCAGACCTACTAAAATAACTTAATCCCACCCCATTTTATTCTTAACACGTCCAAAATAACTACTAACCCCATTTGGATCCAGCCCACTATTATCCGTAAACCCAAACCCACTATTACTCTAAACCCAAGCCCGTAACAGTCTAAGACAATAACAAAAGAAAAAACAAATAAAAATATGCGGATATGTCTGTTTCTTACTCTTATCTCCTGAATTTGGGCTTGAATAGAATCCCTGAGTTTTGTTTTCTCGTTAACTTCTAGTTCTGCAATCCTGATTTGTTCTTGGAGTTTTTCATCACTATATCTTGGCGTCCTGACAAAAAAGTTGAACGGCTTTGTCACAGCTACACCACTCACATCCTTTTCCGTGACTGTATCCGAACCAGACTCCGGTGAAGCCATTGATATGTCAACGCTGCAAGAATTTCCAGTGTCTGCGTTTTTGGCCAACAACGACCCGTCATCAATTCCAGTGGCACACCCCACCATGGCTTTGACATCCGCAGACTGTAACAAGGAGTTGGATACACCTTTGTCAGAAACAAAACTACCTATAACATCCAATCCACTGGCGGCATCATTTTCACTAGTCACAGCTACATGGTCCACACCAGAAGCATTACGAGCTTCAGGTTCCAATTTCACTGCTGAAACTGATGGGTTACGGTTATCTTTAGAATCTGCCGTTAATTCACTGTCTTGTGAAATTGGTTCCATTTCATTAGAAACAGCCGTCCTGATGTCAGACCCTGAGCATACACCATCGACAGAACACGTTTCGAAGCTGTCAAGATGAATAGGTTCATTCCCAAAACTTTCAGATTCTGAACCATCAGAAGGTAAAGAAGATATGATGACTCCAGCAGTTTCAGCATCAGATATCTGAACTTCATTCGCTGGCCTTTGAACTTGGGCACTTGAAGCTGATATTTTTTGGATCTCCCCAGAAGCCCCGGTCTCTCTTTCAGAAACACTAATTTGGGGAGTTGATCCAGTTCCATCTCGACAGTTGACAGCATCATCTGGGTACATAATGTTGCCTTCAACTTCTAAAACCTCGTCGCAGGACGTTCCAACATCGCAAGCAGCATTACTCTGCACAACTTTGTCTTTATCCAGACAGTATTGAACGTCATTTTCAGGATCAATATCACACTTCTGATCTTGCATAGCTTCTTTACCCAAAGCCGACTCAACCTCATCCTCAACTGTCTCTTCTTTGTCAGAGGTTGACAACAAATTTTTGGGTTCCTCTTCCTCTCCTGAATCTGCAACCATTCCCAGGTTCGGAACTTCAGATTCCTGATCACACTTCTTGTCTTGCATAGCTTCTTGACCCAAAGCCGACTCAACCTCATCCTCCACTGTCTTCTGTTTGTCAGAGGGTGACAACAAATTTTTGGGTACCTCTCCCTCCCCTGAATCTGCAACTTCTTGACCCAAAGCCGACTCAACCTCATCCCCAACTGTCTTCTGTTTGTCAGACAGTGACAAGAAATTTTTAGGTACCTCTTCCTCTCCTGAATCTGCAACCACTCCCAGTTTCGGAGCTTCAGATTCCTGATCACACTTCTTATCTTGCATAGCTACTTGACCCAAAGCCGACTCAACCTCATCCTCAACTGTCTCCTGTTTGTCAGAGGGTGACAACAAATTTTTGCGTACCTCTTCCTCTCCTGAATCTGCAACCATTCCCAGGTTCGGAACTTCAGATTCTTGATTCGCTTCTGATATCAACTGATCCTCAAACTTATCGGGTTCAGCCTCTGCCAGAACTCCAATTTTCCCATTTTGGTCCTCAAATTTCACAACTTCAGCTTCTTCAGATCTTTTTTCAACCTTTCCATTTGAGTCCTCAGCCTTCTTAATTTCAGATTCTGCGTCACATGCAGGTTTGTTAACAACCAACTTGTCTTGGATTTCATCCTCATCCCGAACAGAGACCTCTACCCCTACAACTACTCTATTTGCCACCGACGAATTTTCATCGGCACTCGCCCCATTCCCAATGCCCCCCTCCGCTAATGTGGGATCTTCTTCCCCATTCACAACATTGATTTTCCCATTTTGATCACTCGATTCTTCCAAACATTTATCCTCCTTGACAGTATCTTGGGCCCCACCTCCCTCCACTAAGGAAATCGATTGCACATCAGTACTGCCATTCACCAAGGTAAAACTCTCATCTTCACCCTCAGCATTCACATGTTTCCCCGCAATCGCACCATCCGGATTCCGGTTCCGGGCATCCAATTCTATCCCTAAAAGCTCAACAGGGGCACTGGATTCATGCCGAGGACTGCCATCCACGTCAGCCACATCTTTACCATCAGCACTCGGGTCACCGACATCGGTCACCAAAACATAGGAATCTTCGGGATCATGGGTTTTATCGTGATTCCCAATACCATTTAACTCGGGCTTGGCAAGATCCTGGAAAGATCTGGCCTTGAATTCCGATTTCTCTTCAATCCCAGCCACCTCAGACACCGCCCCATTACAAACCTCGGCTTCGGCCGTCATATTCCCAATTCCCCAAAATTATCTGTAACAGGGAAATCAAATTCAATAACCAAGCAAACACATAGGAACATGCAAATTTGTCATTAAACTTGAAATCCCATCAATGGGAAACGAGAAATTAAAACAAAACCATAAACAGACAGCAAATTAATTTAAAGATTGCAATGCATGAATCAAAAGAGAATCGACGGACGGAATTCAATTACCCGAAAAGCTACGATCTTGCAACGAGGAATGCTGATCCGAGGGCGGCCAAAGATATTTGCAGATCGGATCACAGAATGTCGACACTCCAATGCGAGGAAGAAAATCCTGACTTCTTTCAATTTGTGCTGTTCACAAACACGGAGTGATGAAAATAGAGAGATATATATATATATCTATATCTATATATCCGTGTATCTATCTATATATGTGTATATCTATAATTCTGTAGAGAGAGAGCGAGAGAGCAACGGCAAAGAGAGAAACGGTGACGAAACAGCTGGCGAGGGAAAGGTGTGTTTCTATCAAATACAACTCTCGTATAATACTGAAATAATATTATTTATATTCCATTTTTAAAATACAATATTATATTAATTAAATAAATTATAATTCTAAAAAAATTTAAATAACTTATATATACACACACAAAGATGACAAACATAAATCCAAGTGTGAATAAGATTCGCCCAATAATTAAATTATATATAGTTCGTATTTACTTTAAAGTAATATCGGAGTGATTAACGAAAAATTAATGAGAAAAAGACGAACATTTTGTACTTATTTAGTCTGAAATTTATATGATTAGATTAGATTAGATTAGATTAGATTAGATAAATCAAATAAAATTGAAATCGTTTTATATGTTGTTTGTGATTATTAAAATAGATTTTTATCGTCATTAGCACAAAAAATTAAATATTATATATTAAAAAAAATTTATTATTATGTTCTATTTCCAATTTTTGGGGGAAAAAATTTCATTTTATGGTTTTCATAATTTATTCCATATTTTCTAACATTTTTTACTATAACATAAAAAATAAACAAAATTTAATATTTTTTGTAAACCCTATCAGTTTTAAGTAATTTATAAAAAAAATCACTAACATTTTGTAATTTTGAGATAAAATATGAATAATATTAAATTTTAAGATTAACAAAAGTTTTTTTTCTTTTTTATAATTTATTTGCATATGAAGAGAATCTTGGATTTTTTCAAAAGATATTAAAATTTTAATTGTTGACAAATCAAATGATTGCATTTGAATTTTTTTAAGGTAAATGAAGATTTTATAATATAAGGAAAGTAAGATTAGGGATAATCTTGTTAATAAAAGAAATTAAATAGGTAAGATAAATAATACTTTTTTAAAATAAAATGTATTTTCGTTAAGTGTTTTTGTAACAATACATCTAGAGATTATCTAAAAATTTAAATTTTTTAGAAGATTTTCTACTAATTAATTAGAATAAATATTTAAACAAGATAATTTTAGCATCTTTAAATTTACGATATTTCATAGTGACTTATTGTATTGAGAATTCAGATAAGATTATAAAAAATTTTACTGTTAAATTTGTATAATATTAGGATAATTTTGTATATTACTAAATTGATCATAATTAAAAATCTACATATATTGAATAATATATTATTGATAAATATAATGAATATAGAGAATAATATGTAGATGATATTTTCAAATTTATAAAAAATAAAATAAAATAAAAATTCATCACTATAATTGAAGCACTTGGATTATGAATAATGATAGCGATTACGGTTCCGTGCCGTGATTGGTATATTCATTAAAAGATAAAACAATCTACATATGATTTAATGAGGAAGTCTCTTGTGAGACGAACTCAAATGTCTGTAAACATGAGACGAGTTGACATGATCCATAACTATAATGAATAGTAATATTTTTGACATAAAAGTTAATATTTTTTCATGACTTGGGTCGGATCGGAGATCCGTTTCACAAAGATGATCTGTGAGACCATCACACAAAAGTTTTTCTGATCTATTTTGGTTGTAATATCTTGTTTCTAATTAGTTATTATAACTCCCATATAAAAGTTCATGGATTATAGTTTATTTTCCACCAATTTTCAAATTTAAAACAAGGTCTTAGATTTGAGATTTAATTGTTATAATCTCTATATTTTTTACTTTAAAATTACTGAACACTAAAATATTTAAACATGTGTGCATGTAGCTTGTACCAAACGATATTTTTCTCCCTGATTTGGTAGTCTTCTCAAATATTGTGGAGTAGGTTTTTTGTGAGAATGTCTCACGAATCTTTATATGTGAGACGGGTATATTCACAATAAAAAATAATACTCTTAGCATTAAAATTAATATTTTTTCATGGATGACCCAAATAAGAGATTCGACCAACGAAATTGATCCGTGAGACCGTCTCACAAGAGTTTTTGTGAATATTGTGAAAGTATAATGTCACTAACTCAAATTAGTCTGAGTTTGTCCCAAACGATTTAGATTAAACCGATATTCCCCGTTTTGTAAATATTATTACAAGATTATAAGTTTAGTAACTTAACACTTAATCGAGATCGAGCCTTAGTCTTTGTGGTCTCATCCAAGACTAGAATAGGTGACAACCCAATATCGATCTCCCTCTCTTGTATGTACTAAAAAAAACCTCTTACTCTATTATATATGTTATTCACCCTTTTCAATCTCTTTGTTATCCTCGTATATAGTATGAAATCAAAAAAATATATGGTGTAAATTTTTTTTTTAACTTTTAATCTTAATTAATTATTTTTTAAAAATTATAAAAATGATTCATTAAACTTTAAAAAATCTACGGAAATGGGATAAAAAGCACGTGGATTGATAGCATAAATCTATGTTTGGAAAATATAGATAATTGATAAATTAACAAAATGCATTGGTTCCAAGGTTCACTTTGTCAACCCCCTTTGCTAAATAAAGACAATTCAAACCGAAAAAGGGATGCAAACGGGATTGCTTACTTTTTGCAACCAATAGTAAAATCTAAAAATAGTATTTTTTTGGCCCCACCATGACATATTCTGGTATAAGTTAACTTTTTTCAGATCCCAAAAAAAATTTAGAAAAACTATAAGAAATATTAAATTATGGAACTAAATTATAAGTTGATTTGTGGGTAAAGGAGAAGCTTTGATTTTTTTTCAAATATTGTTGATGTATCATATCTACACCTTAAATGTAATATCAATATGTGGTTAACCGATGATTTGTAAGTTATCTCACATTAAGATCTCGAGTTCGAAACTCAAGTATAACAATCATTTATCATAACTAAAAAAAATAGTTGAACCTCATTTAGTACAAGTTAATATGAGGTAATCTATTCTAAAATAAATTACAAACTGTTGATCTGATTTTAACATATTTTGCTTAGTTTTCATGATTAACCCAATTAAAAAATAATAAGATTGAAAGAAAAAATAAGAACACAAAAAATTTTCACGTGGTTTGGTACAACTAATCTACATTCACGAAGTCACGCTCAGTTATCAAGTAAATCTACTAAATAAAAGCAGTTACAATCATACGAACACATATTCAAACAAAAGATTTCATCTTTTCTAACGACGCCTCTATGACATATATATTATTAAGTAGACTTCACTTGATGAACATCATTCGTCTTTAATATATATCCGTCAACTCAAACTACCTTCGATAACATACGGATTGTTCTCTCCCAAGAATGTTACATTCCTCTCTCGATGAATGCTTGTGCGTCGCTAGCAATAGAAAAGCTCTCGCAACAGAACGATAAAGCGATGTTTGAATTTTGTCGACACAGAATACAACACTAAATGAACATATTTGTTTTGGCTTGTTAATTTCGTTCCAACCAACCTGACAAGCTCACAATATAAAAATATACTCTATGCAAGAAATATTGTTATCTCCTGAGAACTCACATTATTCTCCCGAATAATGTTTGAATGAATATAGTGCATAAAAGCAACATGAAACAATCAACACTTCGCTTTGAAAGATTTGATAATGAAAACACATCGGCCTCCTTTTATCATATATGATCACTCTCGACAATCTTCAAAATAATAGGAACTCTAATATATAGATAACTTCATTATATCCAAGATAGCCAAAAATCTTCCAAATTCTTGCGTATTATCTTCTCAAATCAATCAAGATGCTATTTTCTATCTCCATAATATATTCAACAATCAAAACATATATTCAACAATAAAAAGCAATTTTGATAAGAGAAATATGCCATAGCATGAATGACAATGCTTGTTTAAAGACAAGCTAATTAATAACTAATTGACCACATGAATCGCTATTAATTCTCCTGTAAATGCTGGGTAATCTTTTTGCATTTGAAATAAATTTTATTATTAAAATTTTATTTTAGTTTGTTATTTTATGGATAATAATTTATGGACTAAATTTTTTTGTCCAAATAGAAAATAAAATAAATAACTTGATTAAAGTTTCATAATAATCTTGGAAAATCATTAGGTAAAAAACCAAATATGCATAAAAATTATATGGAAAAATTGATTTAAAATTAAGAAACCAATTTGATTAAGAAAGTTTAAATTTACTTCTCAACTTAAAATCAGAATATAAGAAAGTAAACTATCGACATTTTTAGGAAAATAAAACAAAAATTCGACAAATTAAAACGGAAGTTAATTCATGTATGAGTTAATTTTTTGACAATTTTTTTAATAGGAAGCCAACAAAAGTTTAGGTAAAGTATGGCATAATCTATACTTCAAATTAATAGGGAATATCACTCCAATTATTTATTGTATTTGACATTTCTACACAATAGAATCAACGTTTTTCAAGTTGTTTTTCGAAAAGTCTTATTGTGTAACCCTTTTTTACAATTCAAATTTTGGTAGAACGTAATACAATATGTTAAGACTCGTACTATTGTATCACCAACACATGATGTAAATTTCTATTAAAATACTGGGAAACCAGATTATCTAATGTTAGTAAGATATGTAAAAAATTACACCAAGTTAAGGATAGACTAATTAAGTCCGATAAAATAGAAGGGGTTACCTTTGTTGAGTTTTGTGCACCAGCTAAATAATTGACGCATGTGTGTTCGGAAATATTTCGTAATTTAGAGTCCAAGCAATGTGATCTTTAGAAAACTTAATTCGAAGAGTAGGTCTCTTGTGAGACGGTATCACAAATCTTTATATGTGAGACGGGTCAACTCTACCGATATTCACAATAAAAAGTAATATTCTTAGCATAAAAAGTAATAATTTTTCATGGATGACCCAAATAATAGATCCGTCTCACAAAATACGACCCATGAGACCGTCTCACACAAGTTTTTGCTTAATTTCTAATGTCAATTAAATTATTTTGATAATAGACTGTCAAAACGTAATCATGATTATTATCTAGCGAGTCAGAAAATAAGACAAATTGAGATATATGTACAATCAAGGTTTCCAAGGATTGTAGTAAACAATATTCGACCCACTTTAGATAATAAAACAAAAACAAAAAAGATATAAGTGAAGGACATTTTGGTCAAAA
>NC_133321.1:13073167-13079929 GCF_012295235.1 Primulina huaijiensis
TTTTAAAATTAAAATGATGAGACAATTTTAAAATTAAAATCCCTCATTTTGAATATGATTCAAAATTTATATCAAACCGTAAAAGTAGAAATTAAAAGAGTTTAATTTTTCCTTGCCTTCCATCAACCGTGGTTGTATGTTGATCGCTACCCGCGGACAGTGTCTGGCTCATATTATTGGGGAGGCCTGGACGCCGGAAAGCTGTGACTTCCACCGGACATATGATGTGAATTGAGTGGAACTCCCATGACTTCGGCTCATATTATTGGGGGAACTCATGGCGACCGTCCACTACAATTCAATATTGATGGGTTGGTTTGACACGCGAAAATAAACGGCGTCATATTATTGGGTCCTTATTAAACGTGAGGCAAAACACGCGGAGGTTGCATAGGGATGCAATTGGATTCTACTTTTTAGAAATTATAATTGGCTGATATTATTCGGGATTATAATTGGCTAATTGGACTCTACGTGCCCACTAAGGAAATACGATTTCCCTTTTTTCATCAGAGTGTGGTGGAAATGTCAAAATAGTGGGAGGGAGATTTATAAAATAAAATCCATATTTTATATCTTAAAATTATTTTAAATAATCAGCAACAATTATTCTGTTTCCATATCCGTATATTTTCGATTTCGTCACGTAATACATTTTTGTTATTAACAAGCTAACCGAACCAAACTTTCAAGACTGGTTGAGAAATTGTTCTAAATTCGGAGAAAATGCATAAACACTAATGTCAGTCCTATTGAACTAACACAGCATGCAAGATGGTAGGACCATAGTATGCAAGCTAAAGTGTAACATGCTCGCTTTTATGTCAAATGAACTGTAAGGACAGTTTGAGGAAATGTTGAATGCTGCTGACATTCAAATGCACTTGTAAGAGTTGCATGGTGCATGAAACTCATACAATGATGCACACCACTTTCAAGGAGCTCATGACTACACGTATGCAAGATGGGGCTTTGGCCCATGTGCGTGGTGTAAGTATGACTGGGCTTATTGAAAATGTGGTGGGCCTGGAATATTTGATTCCTAACGAGTTACTAAATAACATCAATTTGTTGTCTTTCTCTTCCTCATTTGACGGGGTTATGGTGAACTTCAATTTGAATAAGATAGATGATAGCTTTGAAGAGCTAGTCAATACGCTTATGACTTATGAGATCACCATAAAAGAGAAATATGTTGTTTTTTCTAATGGGCCTCTCGTCAGACGAAATATGGCCCACATAGTAAGGGAAAGAAATGTTCTGTCCCACACAAGAAAAACAAACCCAATAAGAGGGAAACTCTGAAGGACACTTAAAGGGCCTACAAAGCCCGATAAGTCAGAACATATTTATTTCACTGCAAGAAGTCCGGACATAAGAAATTATATGCGCCAGAAATGTTCTGGAAATGATAAGTGAATGTCAAAGTAAACATGATTTCAACAACAAACAAAAGAAAGATTGATGAACCAAAACCCGCACAAATATGACACGCTAGACTATGTCACATTTCTCAAAGAAGGATGCACAAGCTAGTGGGAGAATACATGCTTGACTTGTCAGACATAAATTCTCTACTTACTTGTAAGTCCTGTCTAAAAAGAAAAATGACCAAGGCTCCATTCGATGGAAACGTGGAACGTGCGCATGGTCTACTGGATTTGATCCATACAGACGTTTGTGGCCCGTTAAATGTTAGCACAATATTTGGGCAATCCTACTTCAATAACTTTACCGATGACCATTCGAGGTATGGGTATGTTTATTGAAACACAAATCTGAAACATTCGAAAAGTTCAAAGAATTCAGATCTGAAGTAGAAAATCAGCTAGAAAGAAGTATTAAAGCACTTTGATCTGATCGATGTGGAGAATACTTGAGTGCTGAATTTTTGGGTTATCTAAAAGAGAATGTGATTCTCTCACAGTGGACTCCACCAGCAACAACACAACTGAATGGTGTTTCTGAACGTCGAAATCGAACCTTGTTGGACATGGTTCGATCCATGATGGGATTCACTGAATTGCCTACATCGTTTTGAGGCTTTGCGCTTGAAACTGCGGCAATGTTGTTGAAAAATGTCCATATTAAAGCAGCGGATAAAATACCATATGAGATATGGATGGGAAAACCTCCCAAATATTCTTACTTGAGAATATGGGAATGTCCTGCTTACGTGAAGCAGACAGTGGGAGACAAATTGGATAGTAGATCCACTTTGTGCTACTTTGTGGGATATCCAAAGAATTCTGTTGGATATTATTTCTATCATCCCAATGAAGCAAAAGTGTTTCTTTCAAGAAATGCCACCTTTTTGGAAAGAGAGTTCCTATTAGATAGAAAATATAAGATGATAGAACTTGAAGAAATTCAAGATACTCCCTCAACTATAGTAGTTGAATCTAATCCCCAACAACCAGTAGTTGAAGTACAAGCTCCTAGAAGGTCTGATAGGGTTATTAGACTACCTGCAAGATATACACTTCTTCATGAACAAGGCCATGATTAGCCTTGTTTTGGATGTGATCCAATGAATTTCAAAGAAGCAATATCTGATACTGATTCAACCAAATGGCTTGAAGCCATGCAGTCAGAAATGGACTCTATGTATTCAAACCAAGTCTGGACATTAGTGGATCCACATGAGGGAATTGTTCCCATAGGATGCAAATGGATCTACAAAAGAAAGCTTGGGGCGGATGGGAAGATAGTAACCTTCAAAGCAAGACTGGTTGCAAAAAGGTTATACTCAAAGGCAAGGAGTTGACTATGAGGAAACTTTTTCACCAGTTGTTATGTTTAAGTCCATTAGAATACTACTAGCCATAAAAGCATGGTATGACTATGAGATATGGCAAATGGATGTAAAGACTGCATTCCTCAATGGAGACATGAAAGAAGAAATTTGTATGTCTCAACCTGAGGGATACACATCAGTAGGAAGTAAGCATAAGGTATGCAAACTTCAGAGATCAATATATGGTCTCAAGCAGGCGTCAAGGAGATGGAACCTCAGATTTGATAGCACTATCAAAGAGTTTGGTTTTGCTAAGAATCGTGAGGAACCATGCGTGTACAAGAAAGTTAGTGGGAGTGCAGTGACATTCCTAATACTTTATGTTGATGACATACTACTCATTGGGAATGATGTAGGATTACTGCAATCAACTAAAGTATGGTTAGCAAGTAAATTCTCCATGAAGGACATGGGTGAAGCATCTTATGTATTGGGAATACAGATCTATAGAGATAGATCGAAGAGGATGCTGGGACTCACCCAAGTCACTTATATCGATACCATTCTGAAGATATTCTCTATGGAAGAGTCCAAGAGAGGATACTTACCAATGTGTCATGGTGTTACTCTATCTAAAGCCATGTGTCCCAAAACTGATGAAGAGATAGAGATAATGACACGTATTCCATATGTGTCAGCCATTGGTAGTATCATGTATGGTATGATATCGACATGTCCTGATGTTGCTTACGCTCTGAGTGTTACAAGCAGATATCAGGCGAACCCTGGTCCAATGCATTGGAAGGCCGTGAAAGATATTCTTAAGTACTTGAGAAGAACTAAGAACTTGTTCATGGTCTATGGGGGTGGAGAATTGAAATTGGAAGGCTACACTGATTCTAGCTTCCAATGTGACGTAGATGATTCGAAATCGACCTCTGGTTTTGTATTCATGCTTAATGGTGCGGCTGTCTCTTGGAAGAGTTCCAAGCAAGACACCGTTGCGGATTCAACCACTGAAGCTGAATACGTTGCTGCATCAGCTGCAGCCAAAGAGGTAGTTTGGATGAGGAATTTTGTCCAAGAGTTGGGCGTCATTCCTAATGGAGTTGATCCAGTCCCGGTGTACTGTGACAACACTGGTGCCGTCGCGCAAGCAAAGGAACCAAGGTCTCATCAAAAATCCAAACATATACTGAGGAAGTTCCACATCATCCGGGAGATTGTGGGAAGAGGAGATATATCAGTTGAAAGAGTCCCCTGTGCAGATAATGTTGCTGATCCACTTACAAAGCCCTTGCTAGGACCATTGTTTGAAAAGCATCGCGAAACAATGATATTAAAGTTTATGGGTAGTTGGCTCTAGGGCAAGTAGGAGATTGTTAGAGTAGATGCCCTGTAATCCAACTGTTGGCTGGGGAATTTATTGACTCAAGTGTAATAAACAATCTTTATTTTAATATAATTTACTTTTTAATGGTTTCGTTATACTTTATCTGTATACCCATGCAAGCAGCATAGATAAAGTCTTTGATTATGCTTTAATACAAATGAATCGTAATTCGATGTTGAAACTCATTTGTAAACACTGCATATTCTAAATTCGTTCCTAGTCGATTCAGCCGCCTAAAACAGGGATAAATGTCGCTTGAGCTCGAGACTAGCATCTGTGATGTTGTGTAATGCGTTTCTTGGTAAGGGCATAAAGATGTCCAAACATGCAGATGGGTAGTCATATGATGATTATACCGAACAACTCTACCTCGGACTTTCCAAGTGGTTATCATTCATCGAGAGGATAAGTCCGTGGTTATGATTGTACACCATTAGTCCTTACGACCCGGGACAACACCGAGACTCTATATGCTAGGACTGTGCTTTGACTCGTTTACCGGCTCCAGGAGAGTCATCAGGTGGCGAGGTTGGGTACAGTTGCGACACATATAGGAGCCAGTGCATTGTAGTCGGGGATTCACCGCTCACCTGCGGGTGTGGATATCCTATGTGATCTGATGAAATAAGAGTGCGTGGAATCTCTGGCCAGAGTATGAGATGTACGTTGGAGAAGGAGTTCTCCAATAGTACATGCGATGCCACTATTATATGTGTCACGTAGTTATCGAATTGATATGCAACCCTCGATGAACCAATGGTTGCAGATTCGATCGGGATATATGAGATGAAGGGACCGTACTGTACGCTAATCATAATCGACTGGTTCTTGCAGGCACTATCAGTGATACCTAGGGGATCATGGGGCGATGCTACTAGACGCTCTTACCATGATCCGATGGGTGCAATCAGAAATGAGTTCTGACATTCTTGATCAAGGTGTTGATGAAAAGAATGGGGCTAACTAGGGTAAGCCCGAATAAGAATAAATGTTATTCTGAATCACAAGGAGTTGTGAACCCACGGCTAGCTGTATCCCTGAACCATTGAGGGTCACACAAGTACTGGATCGTTTGTTCCCGTTGAGAGAATAAATTCAAGTAGTTGAATTTATATTATGATATAGTAAATTCAAGGAGTTGAATTTATGATAATTAAATTTTGAGAAAATAAATTCAAGGAGTTGAATTTATGAGATAGTAAATTCAAGAAGTTGAATTTATGAAATTTGGAGAGAATAAATTCAAGGAGTTGAATTTATAAAATTTGATAATTTAATTTATTAAACTCAAAAGTTGGGTTTATTAAATATTAAATTTTGGAGGTGATAAAATTCAAAGAGTTGAATTTATAATTTAAATATTAAATTCAAATGTTGAATTTATAATGTATTTAATTTATTAAGCTCAAAGGTTGAGTTTATTAAATATTAAATTAAATATAGTGGAAAGTATGTTTAATGGGCTTGTAGGAGTACAAGTCCAACATACTAAATAATTAAAGTTCTTAATGGACTTTGATTAATTAATTAAACTAGTTGGACTAGCCCAATTAATTAATCAAGCCCATTAATGTTAATTAAGTGTATTAGGTTTTGGCTTAATTATAAATAGGAGTGATCAAGCCATAACCCTAGCCTCCACCTTCACAATTTTCGAAAATCACAAGTTTTTCTCTCCAAAATTTCGGCTACTTCCTTTTGAAGAAAAGTTTGAGCCGTCTCTCATTATTTGATCTCCAACGCAAAACTTCTTCCAATTTTCTAGTGCAAATTGGAAGAGGAATAAATCATCTAGTCGTGGACCTGATTAGAAGGAAACAAGCTTTTGAAGAAAGTTCGTAGGGATTTCATCAAGAGCTATCTCCGCTAAACCCGGAATAGTTGGAGCCATGTGATTAATTCACCTAAAGTATGAAATTCCAACGCCCTATGAATGTTTATGATAAAACCATACGAGTGCCCAAATATAAACATATTTTGATTGTCAAAATAAAATAAAATTTTAAACTTCCGCTGCGTTTGGGCACATAGAAAACCGAGATCCAACATGTTTATCATCATTTATCAACTTCTTAAACTACGATTCTGACTTTGACTTATAAAAATGCTTTGTACATCATCGTTTTATCATCGTAACACATATTGAATCATTCTATTTGGATAATTGAGCTGATCAAGCTGACCAAAATATCGCGATTGCTCATACCCAAATGATCTTTGCTGATAAGTCAAAATGACAAGCCTTGTTGCCACCTGTTTGCGTATATAACATCTGATTTAGCCTAACTAATGTGAATTACGACTTGTCCCAAATCGAGTTTTCTTTTTGTCCGTTTTGACGGCTGGTCATTTGCATTATCGAGTTGAGAGATATCATCGAAACACTGAAACTCGCCAGATTTTCAGTTTGACTAAATTCGATTTTCAGCATTTATTTTGAGTTAACAACTTCACACTTGAGTAAATATGTTAGAAACATAATAACAAGTTTTGATATCATTAAAATCAAGATTGTTAAAGTTTCTAAACCGAACAAACCTAAAATTTGTATGTTTAATTTATATTTATAATTAGTTCGTATTTATCAATCAATATAGTGAACTCATTATCCGGAAAATAATGTTTTTTTTTT
>NC_133321.1:13082921-13118411 GCF_012295235.1 Primulina huaijiensis
TATGAATATAATGTATCCACATATTTGTGGCATGTGACCACAAATATTTGTTGGTTTGCTAACATGGGAATGCAAGTGCTGTGCCTAAGCACTAAGGGAAAGGGATGGGTTCTAACTTCTAAGCAACGCCCCCACGTGATATGATGTAGCCACATGCAAATACTCCATAAATATTTGATTTCCTCCTTTCAAAATTTTTGATCTTGTGCACAATTTTATCATTTTCATTGGTATGAATTACTTATTGGGTGCCTAATAAGGTCCCAAATGTAATATTTTCATATCCTACTATGCTACTTATTTTATTTTTTTGTCACTTTTTGATTTTGTTCTGGGAAAGAGATTTTTTTGGTATGTTAGTCCGATTAAGATTGAAAATATGACGATTCTCAAAACCTATAATCAATCTTAACTACAAAACTTAATTTTTTACGCCGTGCAATAACTCAAACTTCAAAATTTCAATTATTGTCGCATTAGGAGCAATTATTAATCTCTGATAATCATTTTTCTCAATAATTGCATAAACTTGCAACTTACTTGAATGGAACCATGATCTTGATTATGATACTAGTCATATGATTGACAACTATCACTTGCCATAAGATATAGTACGCGATAATAATACAATTCAAATGTTTTAAACTCATGCAACAAACTCGATTATTCTATTCCGATTACTCTCGGCATGGATAATTATTGTCCCGAGACACTAACTATCGACACCGGCCCAATTTTTGTGTACAAAAGGTCTTGCAGCTTGCTTATATTTTGTACAGCGTAGATAAATGTCAAATTTTAATAATGAATTAGGTCCCCAATTAATTAAATTTTATTAAATTTTTTAAGTACAATAACTAAGTAATTAACCATCGAGCTAATATTTTTTCAAAGTGATTCAAAAATTTTAATTAACATAAAAATTATGAAACTGAACTAGTAAAAAAAAATTAAAGTTATGGCGAATAAAGTATTATTTTTTGGGGGTGAGTGAAATAAAAAAATATGTGGATTAATTTGAAATTGGAGTTTCCAACCCCATCCTTTCCCACAATTACTCTAATGCATGTGGTATGCTTCATTTTATCACGTCATATTATTACAATTTTTTTAATATTTCTTTCATTACACAAGTTCCATATAGTCCATATGTTTCCTCAAACTGATAAAATGTTCTTTTTTAAAGTGGTTTGTTTGTGACAACAATGATGTGTGAGGCTAAATTCATAAAAAATTTAGGACTAAATTATCAAAATGTTTGGTGGCAGCTTTTAATCTAAGAGGGCTTGACTTATTTTGCACCCTCCTAAAAAAATCTTATGTGCTCAGCTATTTTCACTTAAAAAAAAATGTATGGTGTTGTTCGTGTTGGGTAGAGCAATCGAAACGTGACACTTGAATTGTTGTACAATTTAAAAGATTTGAGTTGCACAAGTAACATTAGCTATAACTTTTAGTAATGTGACAAACGCTCGGTCCTACAATTGGTATCAGAACAATGTTACGAGTTCGATTCTCATTGGTTGCAAATAGTGCAATTATTGAGAGGATGATTATTGTTGTGCAATAATTGTCTTTGTTGGGTAGGACAATCGAAACGCGACGCTTGAGTTACTGTATGGTTTAAAATATTTGAGTTGCACAATTACCACAAACTAGTTTTGGCAAAGCGACAAACGCTCGATCATACATATAGTTTTTTTCCTTGTCTAAAAAGGATATTCGACAGTTGACATCTCTTCTACTTCGTCGATCCAAGAATCTTACACATAATCTTTTTTTAGAAAAAGATTGATTAAGAAAAAACGAGATGAGTTGAGATTATTGACAGGAAACCTAATGTTCACGTGTTTCACTAAACCAAATATCCTAAAAGGTGACGGTCTGAAAGTAAAAATTAATCGAAAACGAGAATAACTAATAAAATTATAAAGATGACGTGAATGATTTGCGTACAAACTCTTGTCCGAAACATGCCACGTGGAGGTAGAAGGCCCACAGGTAGTGAACTTTTCCCAGATAAGAAGCAATGCATTGAGATAATAATTGGGTTTCAAATGTGGAAAGACTAACAACAATTTTACCAATAACACTTTTGAAATTTTTTCCACTTGAAGATGCATATTTCAATTATTAAGAATTCATATGTCCGTTTTTATTGAGTTGAAAAGAAGATCTGTCATAATTGGATATCGAATCCGAGATTGGAAACTTAATATTAGATGAGATACACCTTTGATCTGGAATCTGGAAAAAGTCCAACCACTTAAAGAAGCCATACTGTTCTGTTTGTTTTGGGCCAGAGGAGATTTGTTGAGTGTTAAAATTTGGGCTTTTGAGAATTCAAGTTTACTGAAATGGTTGAGGCCGTAATAGCCCAAAATCCAAACGGTTCCAAAAGGTCGTAAATTAGGGTTTTGATAGCAGCGTTTTACTTATTTTCCATCTCCCAGCCAACAGAGGCAGATCGAGAGAAGGAAGAGGAGGAAATGGGTGCGAAGAGATGCTAAACATTTCAATTCAACGATAAATTAGCTATTTTGGAAGTAAAATTTGATTTTGTTTTTGTTTTTGAATAATTATTCGTATGATTTATTATTTGTTCTTGTTTTTAGCTCGTATCAAGGTGCACGAGCTTCGGCAGAAGAGCAAGGCGGATCTGTTGGCGCAGCTGAAAGATTTAAAGGCGGAGCTTGCCCTGCTGCGCGTCGCGAAGGTGACCGGAGGCGCTCCGAACAAGCTCTCTAAAATCAAGGTGGTGAGGCTCTCAATTGCGCAGGTGCTGACCGTGATATCGCAGAAGCAGAAGGCTGCTCTGAGGGAAGTATACAAGAACAAGAAGTATTTGCCTCTTGATCTCCGTCCTAAAAAAACACGTGCCATCCGCCGCCGTCTCACCAAGCACCAGGTATTGTATTATACTTTAGTTTTTATTTTTTCTTATGTTTTCACTTTTCGGTAATCCTCTTCTCAGCTATAATGATTTGCAATCAAATTGGTTCATTTTGGTAATTGGGATTTTACATTGTTGAAAGATTGGTTGAGTTGTGTGCTGTCTGTAGACTGTAATGGCTGCTGGTTGTTTGCTTCGTGTGATTTATTATGGTCTGCTGAATTTATTATCTATAGCTCGATAAATCCTGCAATGTCCCATTATATTGAACATGAATACCTGGATGATCACTAAATTGTAATCTCGTCCCTGTAATCTTGTAACTTTTATTGAGAATCAGTATACTCGTGACTGAACTGATGCAACAATATTCCAACAGAGTGACTGGAACATTGATCTTCATATATTCAGTATTCTGCACATTTCTTACTGACTTTAGTTCGAAACTTGTACATTGTAGCTTGGTAATTACACTTTGTAAATGTGGCTGATTCATTAACATGGAATCCTTCCATCCTAATGAGCTTGGTATCTGGAACGCATGGAATTAAAAATTACCCTAGACAATTTGAGTGGACTTATGTGAAAAATTAGAAATTTGAATCCGTCAGAATTATTTCTTTGATCCAAACAGTTTCTATATTGAATAAGTTAGTTTTCACTCTATAAACATTTAATGATTCCTGCTATTTTTCATCCCCAGAATAACTGTTTTTTACCAATAATGTGAAGTTTTCCTCATTTTTCCTTGCTTTAACTTAGATTTTTTCCTTCTTATTTCCTGGCCTTGTACAGGCATCATTAAAGACGGAGAAACAGAAGAAGAAAGAAATGTACTTCCCGATCAGAAAGTATGCAATCAAAGTCTAAGTTAGTTTGTGCTGGAAGCATATTTGGTATTTTTGACATCCGATCTTCGAGGATTTCAAAGTTCAGTTCAATTGAATTGTTGCATTTGCAGTTAGTTAAAGAGATCATAAACTTGAAATTTTGGTACTCTTGCCCTGTTATATGATGTTTGACTGTTCCGCCACTGGTTCAATTTTGAATTTATTTTGTGCGTCTCATAGAAGTTAATATATTTTAAAACACATCTACACGTTTCATTCAAATTCGGAACTCAAGTTTGTTTTACTACTGGATATTTGACTCTCAATGAGCACAAGTATGGAGGGACATTTCAGTGCAAATTCTTGGCTTGGAGACAACCATTCTACAACATATTCAAGCACCAAAAGAGACCTTCCCTTTAGTAAATAGGTGGTTGAGATTAACCTTTTCAGGTCATAGTTACATGTGTAGAATCTGAGATTCAGATATTGGAGACCCTTTCATATAGAATTTACATTTCATTTACATTATGTTACAAGATATTTCAGAGTTGAAATCAAGTTGTTCTGGAAGGGATCTTAGATGTGATCGGGAAGATTCTGTTCAGTACCTTTAACCTGTTACAGCTGCCTGAGCATAAAAACATAACCAGGCAACCATAGCTTGGCTTTCTTAATCCCATTTTTGATCTCTTTCTCCTTTAGTTCCTCGAAAGCAACCGAGTCTTTGATTCAAGGCGTGAATAATACGCCTCCTGTATAATTGATGTCTCCGGGCAAATAAATTCCCAAAGCCTTGAGAGCCTCAATGCCACAATATCTTTTATATTGTCCTGACATATGATCAAAAGAGGAAAAACATGTATATACCTCCTGCCATGAAGCTTTAATATGCGGAAAAGGGGTTCATGATTTTCGGAACGGAGCTGTGACCGATGACTGGACCAGTGAGGTGGACGATGTCGGAATAAAAGAGACGGCCGTTAAACTGAGTCGAGGCTGTTGTTTCTCTCAGTGCCACGTTTGTTTTCGTTCATCTTGCTCATTTGAGTTGATTTTTGTAAAATATAATAAAATCGACTACATATTTTCCTTCAAAAAATTGAATACATATCTTCTCACTCCGTTTTTTTACTGTGACAGAACCTACCACCACTACTTTGTAGATGTCTATTGAGCAATAATTTATAAATCACGTTAGTAAGATAAATCTTACTAGACAAACATCAAACGATATACTCGTTTGAAAAATTATTGGTAAAAAAAATCCCTCGCATACTCCACTAACTAGAACACTTTGTGAGAGACCTTCTCCCTCTTCATTTTTTCGAACTAGTGGTTCCTTGTTAGTTTAGCTTATTTAGTTATTTCTTTTGAATCTTACTTATTTTGGATAGCAGATGATATCATTCTTCAGTTATCTAGATAGCTTCAATTATAGCATCGAAATGCCCCTAAAAAAGCATACAAAAATTAATGGGAAATCGATTTTTAAATATGTTCAATTACCTTTGAAAAGTATTTCTTACCTATGATGAATAATGATTACCAAATTGATGTGAGAATAAATTCATTTGACCTGAATGGAAGTTTCAATTCCCTACACGTGTTTCAATACAAAATTAAGTATATCATAAACATGTAATTCTCTATATTACGACAAGAAATAAAATTGCATTGACCTAAATGATTTCTCCGTTACATAATAACTTCTTCCACCATCATAAATAATTTCTTCAAGACTTCGTCGCATTACCAAAAAATTTGTTGTATTTGTCATTGACTGCAGCCGCAATAATTTTTTTGATTTTTGTGTCAACGAGTATATGATTAACGTCAGATTTTTGTTAGATTTATATTTTGTATTGGAATTAGGGTGAAATACCACATCGTATCGTACCGAAAATCCTATATTGTATATTGTATCGAAAATTTCGGTACATATAACTAAGATACCAATTATACCGAAATTGTACGGTATACTGAGATTTCGGTACGATATCAGTATATATCGTTTTATACCGAAAAAAACCTTACATTTTAAATTTTTTATAAATTTATTGTTTTAAAATATTATATATTTTAAAATTTTTGTATATTTTTTCGGTATATATCGAAATTTTAAAATTACATACCGTTACCGTACCGAAATCTTCGGTATACCGAAAATTCGGCATTTTTCGGTACGGTAATCTCGGTATACCGAAAATTCGGTATTTTTCCCCACCCCTAATTGGAATCTATGTATATACAGGACTGATAATTGATTTATCAGTTTTTCGTTTTCATTAAAAGTTAATAACTTATCACTACATAATTAAAAAGGGTGTATGATTTCAATTTAATTCACATGACAGTGTTCTATTTTCAAACAACAAACCAAACTGTCGAATGATCAAATGTTTTTCGTGTTTTGTTTCATTTTAACAATTTCGACTTATTTTTATTATTCCTAGAATGAGTAAGAGTGCTTTTACCACACTATTTTGCTATAAAAGATCCTTCATCATTTCTAGACGTCGAGAATAATTGTGAAAAAGTATTTCAAGAATTATCCAAGGCTTCTATTTATAATTTTCAATAGAAAGAGTCCTTGAAACCTTGTATTTTCTTCCAAGAAATCTACAAAAATAGAGCCCAAATATAACTTTAAAAATAATTCTGCGTCAAAATATGGAAAATTTTCACATAAAAGGGCATGAAACCTAAGCTATGTCTTTTCCCATTTTGCACATTCTATATAGGCACACTAAGAGGGACGGTAGGCACGCATTTTGGTTGTATTTCTTTTCCATTTTATATCTTTTTCCACACTTCGATCAAGCCTAAAAACAATTCAAAAATGGTACGAAATATAAACGACATATAAGAACCGATGCAACAAAATAAATCCCTAAATCTCAATAGGAATTGTGATCAAAGTATACATTTTTTAATTTCCTCTACAGCTTGTTAAATCCTGAAATGTCCCATTATATTGAATAAGAATACCGGAATGATCACTAAATGGTGATGTTTGTCCTTATAATCTTGAGAATCAGCATACTCAAATATTGACTCAACTGATACAACAATATTCTAACATTGATCTTCATATATTTGGTATTCTACACAATCTCTTGCTGACATTGTAGCTTTGTACTTACACTTTGAAATGTGGCTGATTCATTAACATGGAATCTCACCATCCAAATGAGCTTTGTTACTGAAATTCATGAAACTCCCAATAACTTTATCCAAACATGTTGTCCTTGTTACATGATGTATGGAAAAATATGTTATCCATCTTGTTTGAAGGTTGAGGCTCGCTATTACACCTCTGGTTCAATTTTAAACCTATTTTGTTGTGTTTCATAGAAGTTAATATATTTTAACACACATATGCTGTCGTTTCGATCAATTTCGGAAAAATTCTGAATCCAGACTCGGAATGTGCACAAGCATGGAGGGACATTCCGGTTTAAATTCTTGGCCCGGAGACTAACCATTCTACAACAGATTCCAGCACAAAAGTGGCCCTCCCTATAAAAGCTGTTCGAGATCAACCTACAAAAGTTATGCTAACATGTGTGGAATCTGAGTTTCAGATATTGAAGACATTTACATATAGAATTTACATTTCTCGTTTATGTTTATGTCACAAGAGATTTCAGAGTTGAAATCAAATTATTCTGGAAGGGATCTGAGATGTGATCAAGAAGATTCTGAACAGGACCTTTACCTGTCACAGCTGCCTGAGCATAAAAACCTAACCAGGCAACCATAGCTAAGCGTCCATTCTTGATCTCTTTCACCTTCAGTTCCTCGAAAGCAAATGGATCCTTGGAAAGATTCAAGGGGTCGAATAATATGCCTCCAGGATAATTAATGTCTCCAGGCAAATAAATTCCCAAAGGCTCGAGAGCCTCAATACCACAATATCGTGCATATTCTGGTCCAACCTGTAGCCAAGAGGAAAAAAGATGCAATAAGAAAACAATTTGTCCTTCAACTTCTATCATGAACCTTGTGGGTTGGCAACTGCTACACATTCTATCCAATACAAAAAGTGCCATGTAGGTTCAAATTTCTAGAGTTTCACACAAAAGTGGGGAATTATGAATCCTCAAGTCCAAGGTATAAAATTAGTTTAAATTGTAGTGGAGAAGAACAATTTACCATTAGAAGGGCTTGACAGATCGCGATGATGACCACTCCTTGACTTCCAGCCACATGAAGACCTGGGATGCCGAGGTAGTCTAGTGTATCACCCTGGTGAAAGATTAAAAGGAATGAAAAAATTATTGCACAAAAAGCTCACGGGCCAGTATAGTTGAGAGAATTTAAGGCTTCACTACTTGTTTCAAGAACTGGTTTACCGAATCTAATAAATAAAAACACAAAAACTCCTGTGAGACGTTATCACAGGTCAATTTTGTAAGACGAATATTCTATTTAAGTCACTCATAAAAAAATATTACTTTTTATGCCAAAAATATTATTTTTTATTATAAATATGAGCAGAGTTGACCTGTCTCACGAATAAAGATAAATGAGACCGTCTCGCAAGAGACCTACTTTAAAATTTTTTTGCTACTTTACAAGAGATCGTGAAATCATATGTTAGTGTCCATAACATTATATAATCTAATATCCATAAAAAAATTATACGTTAAATGTATTTTTAATGCTCAAGAGAAACCATAAATAATCTTTTTTTGTTCAAATTTAAGGAAAATTTTATGACCCCATGACACAAACATGTAGTTCTCACACTGGCTCCAAGCTTGTATATGTGCCTTCAAGGTAGTTCTTTTGTTTGCGGGAGTTATATGTTTGAGGTATAGAGAAGTTCCAGTTCGTGCAGGTCCAACGACCAAGTCGGCCAATGAATACATGAAAGGAAGGACGACGTGAGGCAACCCGAGATTAAAGAGAGAGTGTAAGGTCAAGACTTCTTCATATTTAGATAAAGACTTCTTTGAAACATTAAAATAACCTCTCAGCCACAGAAATAATAATTGTACTTAGAGTGAAAAAGGATCTACACTTGCCTACTGAATCTCTAACTAGAAGCAGACACTAACCTTAAGCTTCGAATAGCCCACTCGCCACCAAACAGGTTCAACAAATTGGAACGCTCCTAAAAGGTCCAATATTTCTGGAATGATAACACCAAGGGCAGCAAGCATAGCCCACCTAGCATGGAGTACCTCAAAACTACAAAAATATGGAGACTTTCATAAATGAGTGACAGTAGGAACTTGTTTGAAGAGGCTGATCATCGTTCTAATAAACGATCAAAGTTTTGGAGTGGGAAATTATTTGTTGATCCCGAGGAAAAGGGATGTTTACGATGTACCTTTTTTGTCAATCAAAAGGATATTGTTATCAGTCACAAAATACTTATACATGCAGAGCACTCACTTGAAATATTTCTGCAAGGCCACAGGATCCTGGCTCAAACCTGCAATATCAAAACCATAGTCCCCAGGTAGTTCACCAGTGAGATGGGCAGGATACTTATATGATATGGGACCGAGCCAGCGAGGACGATCCTCACCATACCACATACTGGAAAATTAGATATTCAGTTTTCAGAAGATGAGCTAGCTGACTTGGTTAAGGCCAATGAAAGAAATCTCATTGAACATGTTTAGTAACTACAGGTAGTTGATATTCCAAATGAAATGAAGCTGTTCCATTGATATGCAAATCAACAACAATTTAGCTGATTCAGAATTGTTGTTCTCTTAATATTACAGACACTAAATTCATAAGAATGCAAACACTGGCATTCTTAATGCTAATAGATTGATTACTCATGATACATTTTGCATGTCAATTTAATCATCCACAGGTCTCCAGGCTACAAGGCGTTGTCCTGGACAAGGAGATTAAATAAAGTTGAAGTTCCCCTTTTACTACCTTTAAGATCTTTCCGCATAAATATGTTTCCTGTAAATTGGTCCAAGAACCAACTGTTCTATTATATCAAAACCCGTTGCCCATGGCATTATATATAGTGAACTTAGGGAACTCAGTGTTCCGCTCACCATAATTGTAGCAAAAACAACCATCTCCTTCCAAAGAACATAAATTTGAAGAAACGAACCAGACATCTTAGTTAGAGACTCCACATCCCCCTCTTTGTTGCCAATGGCTTTAAGCATAAAAACAAATCCAATATGCATTAGGCTTCCAGACTCATATCTTTTAAATGGAAATGGCTTCACTATACCTATTGTACATAAATCTTTAGAGAAGACGAAACAAGACCAAAAATTAGTAAGTCTAAGCTCGCTACAAGCAAACCATCAATCCTCTAGACAGATCTACGGATTTAATTAATTTGATCTCACTACACAAGTTTGCTGTAGAAAATCAATCATAAAAAGAAAAAAAAAACAACTATTACAGAAATCGAGAGTTGTAAGGACTTGGATGACCTCTCCTCTCTTGCCTTTTCCGCAAGTGCCTTAAACTTGGAAGAATTCTCTACATAAAGCTTCTTCTTCTGCTCCATCTGCCTCTGGAGTGCCTCCCCGAGAGGACTGTTGGCAATCGCTTTCACAGCTGTGAATGGAATCGCCGAGAAAACCATAACGCCAGCAACCTTTAACAGTAATATATAAATGATTGATTAAACTAGGCACAAAAAAAAAAAAAAATTCTAAAACCAGTTGCTTAATCTTTGCTTATATTCACAGAGATGTATGCACCTCCTGCCATGATGCTTTAATACGCGAAAAGGGTACATGATTTTCCGAACGGAGCCGCGGCGGAGGACGGCGGAGGAGTGAGGTGGACGATGTCGGAATAAAGGACAGGGCCATTCAACTGAATGGAGGCTGTTGTTTCTCTCAGTGCCACGTTTGTTTTCTTTTATCCCCTCCCTTTCCCATTTGAGGTCCCTAATTATTTGGCAATTGTTTCATAATAAAATTAGCATACATAAATTAGTATGGGGCTCACNAACCTTTAAAATTATTTTATATATGTTATTTAACCTGTATAATGGTGACGATGAGGACCGTAACGATTATGATAATGCTTGTGCCATTAGCTAGAAGAGGAAGATGATAGTTGTTACAATGACGATGGAAGCAAGAGAAGAGTAAGATGATGACACTATACATAGAAGAAGAAGATCATATCGATAATCATGAGTTTGATCATGTTCATGTGACTAGTTAACAGAAGAAGAGGGATATAATGGTGATGATGACGACAGGGCCGATCCTAATAATATATGGGCCTGAGTCTAACTTTTAAAATGAGGCCTCTTAATCATAATGCGTGTTCATATTTTTTTTAGTTCCATAGCAATTTTTCAAATTAAATCAATACGTTAAAGACAATTTAAAAAACTAAATGAATAAAAATATCAAACATATCCAAAATGATCACTAAAAAACAACCCGCCCAACAGTTTTAGAGCTAAAAATACTAATCAAGTCTGTATAATCAAGTTGTTCAGTAATTTCTTTCTCAATCGATAACATAACCAATTCATTCAATCTTTCTTGTGACATGGTTGATCGGAGAAAAGTTTTGATGAGATTTAACTTTGAGAAACTTCGCTCTGCACTTGCTAATGTGACCGGGACAGTCAACAAGATTTTATAAGCAATATGAGCATTTGAGATTCTAAATGCAATCATTATTTATATGAGTATCACATAAAAAGACGCTGATGATCAAGCGCAAACAATCTTTAGCCACATTAATAGCTTGAATGAATCTCCCACTTTTTACACAACTAAATAATTGGGAAAAGCTGTCTTACTCACCAACCGAATTCAACATCAAATATACATATCAGTTATAATCAATCACCACACATTCTTGATACGCCCCACATACACATTTTCAACTTTTCACTTTTGAATTTTGATCTTAGCTGGACCTGATATGGTGAACAAATGGACTGATTCCATGGGGCTTTTAAGGTTTTCAATTTTTCATCTCGTTATACTTTATATATATTGATATTTGAAATTTTGAATACATATTTTAAGAAATATTTGGGTTTTTTTATTGCTTGATTTGGAAACTATTACAAAAGCCAAAACAAAAAGGAAGTCTCAAATCTTGAATCCCCGCCTCAGAAAGAGTGAATAATCATTAATTCGAAGGAAATATATTATTGATTCTCTTTTTCTGATTTGTTCTGATTTTATACTTGTCCTTAATCCGCCATGCTTCCCACCATTACTCCATCTTGATAAAAAAACTAGACTGGTTTGGTAAATCATGCCAACAACTTATTGCCAGCTAGATTAATTCATCCACTCCTGACTTTGATTTCGAAGATGACCGATAATTTCTTAAAATTTTACGAGTGATTTTTTTAATTATAAAATTCATGTTTCGGCCGGACTAATTCTTCACAAACTGGATTTATCCTTTCGCTTCCATATATGCATATGTGGGGCTATCTAGTATTATATATAATAATTTTTTTTTAAAATTTTTGGGCCCCAAAAAATATATAGGCCTGAGTCATTGGACGCATTTGACTCCAAATAATTACGGCCCTGGATGACGAAGACGATCACAATTATACAAACGATTACATATATTGTTTAGGATTTAACTCAAATTTTACAATAATTTAAGTTAAAAATAATCACTTAGATGTCTTTCAATTTGTTATATATGTCAAAGTCATAAATATTTATTCTCTTTATCTGACGGAGTCAAATGATGTCAGTTTCAATGTTCTTCGAGTAGGCAATAATTTATTCTCTTATATATTATTTTTCTATCCTTTTTATTAATTTTTTTGTTTTTTGCAAGTAAAGAAGAGGAAAAGATGATTTTGCAAGTAAATCACGGGCATACTTCTTACTCAAGTAACCAGAATCCATTCGCAAACCAAATTATAAAAAAATTCCTTAATATTTTACTTTTTTCTCTCTAAATTAATTCTATTTCTCTTTATAGGTGGAACTTACACTTTATAATAAAAAGTTATATAAGTGTATTTATGAGTAGATCTATTCTGCAATAGTCTCAGAGATATATATTCGTGAGAAGAGTCAAGTTGATCCATACCTGCAGTGAAAAGTTGTATATTTGACATGAAAAAATAATAAATTTTACTCAAATCAACACACTAGTAGAATTTTGGGTTTTTACTTCGTCACTAGTTACTTCGGCGATTGTTAATAATGAAGTAGTATATACCAATCAACTTTGATAATAACATCGACGAAGTAAAAAATTATTTTTTACTTCATAATTTAAAAAACACGGGCTTCACTTCTAATTTTTTGTAACATTTTACTTGGATAGATTAGTTTTGATGAAGTAAAAACTTAAAAAAAATTTAAAATTTATATTTAGTGAAGTAAAAAAATGAACCATAATTTTAATTAATCTCTCTTAAATTATCTCTTAATTCATCGAGATCCTTATTGAAAAAAAATCGAGATTTGCGGATACACACTTGTAGATTCGTGTATATACTTGTGGATTTGTGGATATATACTCGTGGATTCGTGGATTTTCATTATTTTTAGATGGATAATTTATGAATCAAATTAATATATAAAAGTTATATATGTGTGTATGTGTGTACATAGTGTATTATTGTATATTAATTAAATTATTTTGATAAAATGAAAAGTGTAATTTTCACTTCACTATTTTATTAAATTAGTGTGATAATGATCAAAAATTACTTCGTTAAATTAGAATTGCGTTGCAATAAAATATGATTATTTACCTCAACACTAAATTAAATGATGAAGTAATAAAATACAAAATAACTCTTCATATTAAAATTGTGTCGAAGTTAAAGAAAGAGAATTTACTTCACCACAATTCAATAATTGTGAAGTAGTTCTCTGTTAATTACTTCACTATATACAAACAAATGAAATTTTTTTAAATATACTACTGCGTTTAAAAAACTGTGCGACGATTTACTAAAACTGTCGCTAATTAGCGACTGTTTTGTTAAACTCGTCGCTAATTAGCGATCCTTTTTTGTAACTGTTGCTATTAGCGACGGTTTTTATAAACTGTCGCTCATTAGCGACAGTTTATAATAGCTGTCGCGAAAGTAAATCGGCGACAGGTTGTAAAAAACTGTCGCTAGTAGCAACGATTACAAATATCCGTCGCTAATTAGCGACAGACTTTATATCCGTCGCTAAATAAATCGGCGACAGTTTATATAACCGTCGCTAATTAGCGACATGTTTAGATATACTGTCGCTAATTAGCGACAGTTTATTTATACTGTCGCTAATAGCGACAGTTGTATCATAAAACCGTCGCAAAACCCTTATAAAATGCCACACTTCTTATTATTTATTGAATTATGAAATTTTTTATTTTAAAAATATTAACATTAGCGACGGTCTTTTAAAAATAAACTGTCGCTAAATAGCGACAGTTTTAATCAAAGCCGTCGTTAAGTACTTAGCGACAGCTATTTAAACCGTCGCTAATTAGCGACAGTGTATTTTAAAAGACCGTCGCTAAATGTGAACTGCGCTAATTAGCGACGGTTTTTTATTCCGTCGCGAAATCTATTACTTACCGAAGTTATAACAACACATTTACTTCGTTATTCAATGTAAATTATNCGATCTATTCTGCAATAGTCTCAGAGATCTATATTCGTGAGACGAGTCAAGTTGGTCCATATTTGCAGTGAAAAGTTGTATATTTGACATGAAAAAATAATAAATTTTACTCAAATCAACATAATAATATATTTTTGACATAAAAATAATACTTTTCAATCAAATAAAAATATATCACACAATATTTTTTCAAAACACAACTAACAAAAAAAATGACATATTTTGTAGTGAAAAATGATACTTTGGATATAAAAATCAATAATTTGCATGGTTCAGGTCACAAATTTAACCCATGAGATGGTTTCACATGAGTTTTCGTTTTATTTAAATTCTTACCTACTTACACAAATACACACACATATATAAAATTAACTTTTTTTTTTATCTTTTTTTTAAAAAAATATTTTTATCTAGTGTATTGAAGAAACATAGCTTAACTTCTTTACTAATGGCGAATATTTTTAGTTATTGACTAAATCTAAATGGTTATGTGACGTAATTCCTCATATTTTCATTTCAAATCGATTACTTTCTACCATTTCTTTGTTTTTTTGGCCTATGTGGTCATGATTATTTGATTCTGATTTGAACCAATTGATTTAAATTACAAAAAATTATTCATCCTTTAAAAATTAATCATCTAGAAAAAATAAATTATGGCTCATAAAACGGCCAAACTAGTAGAATTGATTATTTAACAATTATATAACTAGGATAGTATTACTATTTATTTATTTATTTAAATAAATATGAAAATATGCACGGATATTGGTGATGAGAAAAACGTGCAAGCCATTATTTGGCTCGTTTTGCTTTTTCTTCTCCCTCATCTTTTGTGTGGATAAATGGAGAATTTCCAGCTTGATTGGTTAAACTTGTAATTGACGATTTTTCGCAATAAAATTACGGGTTTTACTCAAAAAAAAAAAAGAAAAAAAAAGAAAAACTTGCAAGCCACATAGCTATGTATTGTATGAAAACTTTTTTAATATGGAAAATATGTTTTTACTTGACTAAAAGTTTTGGAGCAGAAAAGGGAAATTAAAACAAAGAATTATGTCAAGTGTACAGAAATTAAGATGTGCACTTTTCGTCACCTGGTTTGACCTTTTCCAGATTCAAACAGTTGTATAATGGATCTATATATACAGTGTATATGTTATGTGAAATGATCTTACGTATCTTTATTATTGAGACAAATCAACCTGTTCATATTTACAACAACAAGTAATAATTTTAACAAAATAAGTATTTTTTTATGAGTGGTCCAAATCTGTGTCACAAAATTGAATCGTGGAACCGTCTCATAATTTTTTTTTCTCACTTATCAACTATCAATACAAAATATAATTAAAATATCAACGTAACTTGTTGAATAGGTAACTTTTATCTGCAACAAAACTAATCAATACACCGGCCAAGTACGCATACTACGCACCCCCGCGAGGAAAAAAAAGATGGAGGAGAAAAATGAAAACCGAAGAATCGCGATCAGATTTCACATGCATAACTTATAAGAACAAGCATATATATATATATACTACACGTAAGGTTATACATACAGAAGAGGATCTCGAGAAAGATTAAAGGGACACATAATAAATCTTAGCTAGGGGTTTTCCAATTAAACTAGTAGGGAAAATTATTATGTTGGAATATCACCTATATATATATATATATAGCTAGCAAGCAGGCTAGATGCTAGTAATGAGTTCACCGAAGGAGATTTGCTGCCCCTCCTGCAGAGTGGCCCGCGCCGCGAGTAGATGATGAAGCACTTGCGGTTGTGGCTTCATTATTTCCATACACTCGACTTGCCGCACCGGCTCTATTATTACTGTTCGGAGGAGAGGGAGTAGTATTAGTAGCTGACTTAAAGCTGCTCACAAGTGAATCTGTGCGCGGTTTGCCGCTCAAATTTTGGGAGGATGGAGAAGGATTTGATCCCATTTTCGATCGATTGAAGTTTGGTCTGCTTAGTTAATATCCGCATTCCAAGTTGGCGAATAAGGCCTTTTATGGATGAAGTTGGTACTGCGATCCTGAAGCTGACAAAGATTGGCGTCATGCGCTATACTGTCAACATCTCGAAACTGTATTTAAGTATATGATATGTAAAGCACACCCTTAGGTGGAACACGATCTATACGATTACTCAAAATAAACTATTACAAAAATCATCACAATGCCAATGTTTAGTCAATTTACAAGGATTTTAATTTACCATATCAATCAATTAATTAATTATTATTATTATTATTATTTTTTCATATTTTCTAATTTTTTAAATAATTAATATTAGATTTGATAAGTTTGTTTTGAAACATATCCTTTCCTCCAACGGTTAAATGCATGCACAAATGACTCGAGTTGCTCAAATTAGGTATGCTTAATGGTTTCATGTGATGGAACTGTTGGGGAAAACCCATAAACCGCAAAATCCATCATGATAAATCATTAAGAATTTGACTGAAAATTTAAGCGGAAGCGTGCCTGATGCCATAATCCTGAATTCTTTAGAACGTGTCTTGATCTTCCAGATCTACGCGCTCTTTCCTTAAGAGAATCCTTTAGTTTCTCTTTAGAACTATTTTCTTAATGGGGGAGAGAATAATGAAAGTGATAACGCGAGATCTGGGGACCATGACCCATATATATAGATAATATTATCATTATCTTCTGATATTTCTGTTTTAGCCCATCATAAAAACAGAAATTACACTTATGTCTCTACACATTAAAGGCCCAACAACCTATTAGATATATTAAAGCCCAATAACCCGAAACCTTATTTGATCACTTTAATTTGGGCTTAACTTAACAGACAACCCACACACATAATTATTCACATATAAGCCCATAAAAATAAAATTGATCCAACAATCTCTCACTTGGGCTATATGTGCATCCTTATAATTATGTTTGTGAAAATAATCTTATGAGCTCAAAATTGTTGTCATTAAGAAATGTATCTATAACCAATCCGGTCCATCAATCACATCAACATAGGATCAAAGCAGTCTTCGCTACACTCAAGGTAACTAGACCCATCAATGGTCACATATGCCAACACAACTGAATGACATGGATCATGAAGTGGATGTGTAGCATGGAAATTTCATGTAATGTGACCGTAACATGCTTATTTCCAACTGGTCCTCCCTTTAACCTTATTGAGATCAAACTTTAAACCATAATCAGAGTGTGACTTAACTTGAAATTTATTTCTGCATAAAATAAATTTACATAACTGTAACTTAAAAATGTCTACAACTGAAAAGCATTTTAAAATAACAAACTCCCACTAAAACTGAATTTCCTCAATTGACATAACACCCATACTAGCAGTGTGCTCATGAAACTGTTTGGGTGGTAGTCCCTTAGTAAGCGGATCCGCAACCATGGAGTTTGTACCGATATGCTCAATAGACAATTTTCCACTCTGAATTCTTTCTTTAACAACCAGAAACTTGATGTCAATGTGTTTTGACTTCGTCGAGCTCCTGTTGTTATTGGAATACATAACTGCTGATTTATTATTACAATGTAATCTTAGTGGCCTTTCAATGCCATCAACAATGCGCAGTNCTTTCAATACCATCAACAATGCGCAGTCTCGTGACAAAATTTTACAGCCATATTCCATGATTGGACGCCTCATAACATGCTACAAACTCAGCTGCCATGGTGGAAGAAGCTATAAGAGACTGTTTAGCACTCTTCCAGGAAATTGCACCTCATGCAAGGAGATAGATGTAGCTCGACGTAGATTTAATACTATGTTGGCATCCAGCAAAATCGGAGTCAGTATACCCAATGATCTCAAGCTGATCCAACTTCCGATATATGACCATGTAATCTTTTGTTCTCTGTAGGTACCGTAAAACCCTTTTGACTGCTTTCCAATGTTCCACTCCTGGATTACTTAAATATCGTCCCAACATTCCTGTCACGTACGCAATATCTGGACGTGTACAAACCTGAGCATACATCAGACTCCCCACTGCAGATGCATAGGGAATCTTCTGTATTTTCTTTTCCTCAAAATCATTCTTTGGGCATTGTTTGAGACTAAATTTGTCTCCCTTAGCCACAGGGGTATCCGTTGGTTTACAATCTTGCATCCCATATCTCTTGAGAACTTTCTCGATATAGCCTTTCTGAGATAATCCAAGAATACCTCGAGAACGATCCCGATGTATCTGGATACCCAGTACAAAATATGCATCACCAAGATCTTTCATCTCAAAATTCTTAGCTAGAAATCTCTTGGTGTCATGCAACAACTCTATATCATTGCTAGCGAGCATAATGTCATCAACATATAAAACCAGAAAAATATTCTTACTCCCACTGAACTTATGGTACACATAATCAGCGACCAAATTCATCTCAAAACCAAACGAGATGATCACTTGATGAAATTTGAAATACCATTGTCGAGATGCCTGCTTGAGCCCATAGATGGATTTCTTTAATTTGCAAACCATATTATTTGTGTCTTTGGACACAATTTTCTGGCTACACCATATAAATCGTTTCATCAATGTCACCATTTAGAAACGCAGTCTTTACATCCATCTGATGAAGCTCAAGATCGAAATGCGCCACCAAAGCCATTATAATCCTTAAAGAGTCTTTCGAAGAAACCGGAGAGAAAGTCTCTTTATAATCAATGCCTTCTTTCTGTGTAAAGCCTTTAACGACAAGACGAGCCTTATATCTTTTCACATTGCCTTTCGAATCCCTCTTGGTTAATGGGCTTCGTACCTTTAAGCAATGGGACAAGATCCCATACGTCATTGTCCTTCATGGACTTTATCTCCTCATTCATGGTATCATTTCACTTTTGAGAGTTAGAAATTTCCATGGCTTAACGGAAGTTAATCGAATCATCCTCCATCAATCCAATGTCTGCCTCATGTTCTTGAAGAAATACAATGTAATCATCTGGCACTGCATTTCTCCACTTTCTAGTGGATTTCCTTAATGGCGTAGGTTGTGGAGATGCTTGAGTTTGTTCATCTGGAATGGGAGGATCTCTAATATTGTCTTCCTGTATTGTGTCTTGGTTAAAGTGAGGAATATGATCCTGATCAATGTCCAAGACACCTGTGGGAGTATTTACATATTCCTCTTCAAAGACAATATCTCTTACTTTATCTCCCCCCGCAAACTCACCATCCTCAAAGAACCGGGCATTTCCTGACTCAAAAATCGACTTACTTGTGGGATCATAAAACTTGTACCCCCTGGATCTTTCAGAGTATCCAATAAAATAACAACTAATTGTCCTTGAGTCCAGTTTCTTTTCATTAGGCTTGTAAGGCCTTGCCTCAGCTGGACATCCCCAAACGTGCAGATGCTTAAGACTAGGCTTTTTATCCGTCCAAAGTTCATAAGGGGTTTTGGTCGCTGCTTTAGTTGGAACCCTGTTAAGGATATATGCCGCGGTCTTTAGTGCTTCTCCCCAGATTGATTCTGGTAAGGTAGAATGACTGATCATATTCCTCACCATATCTTTAAGCGTTCTGTTTCGTCTTTCAGCAACACCATTCATAGTGGGCGAACCCGGCATAGTGTATTGCGGGACGATACCGCATTCCTTTAGGAATCTTGCAAAAGATCTTGGACGTTGGTCACCTGAACCGTCATATCTACCATAGTATTCACCATCACGGTCAGATCTAACGCTTTTAATCTTTAAGCCAAGTTGATTTTCAACTTCAGCTTTATAGTTTTTGAACACATCCAATGACTGTGCCTTTTCATGAATGAGATAAATGAAGCAATATCTTGAAAAATCATCTATGAACGTTATAAAATACTGTTGACCATTCCAAGAAGCCGAAAGGAATGGTCCACAAATATCAGTATGTATAAGTTCTAAGACGCCTGAACACCTGTTGGCTTCAAATCTCCTTTTGTTGGTTTGTTTTCCCTTTATACAATTAACACAATTATTAAAATTTGTGTAATCTAAAGGTTCGAGAATTTCGTCTAACACAAGCCTCTTTATTCTCTTTTCAGAGATATGACCCAGTCTTTTGTGCCATAACGCAGCTGAATTCTCACTGGTTAATTTTCTTTTAGTGCCTCTACTTGTTTGCAGAGATTCATTAAATGAAGCAATAAAATCCAAAGAATAAAGATTATCGTATCCTGATAAAGAACCAGAACCAACCAATTTTGAATCGAGAAAAAAACTGAATATTCCATTTTCAAAAGAACAAGAATAACCAAATTTGTCCAATGCAGAAATGAAAATTAAATTCCGTCTAAAAGACGGTACGACAAATGTTTCATAAAGATCCAAATATATTCCAGTCTTTAACAATAATCTAAATTTCCCTATTGTCTCAACTTCAACTTTGTTGCCGTCACCAACATAGATGAATCTTTCAGCATCACTTGGTTTTCGGCAATCCAGACAACCCTGCATAGACACACTGATGTGAGTTGTTGCACCAGAATCTATCCACCACGTGTGTCTAGGCACTGAAGTTAAATTAACCTCAGAACAAACCATATTCAGAAGCATACCTTTCTTAGCACGCCAAGCGTGATAATTACTGCACTGCTTCTTCATATGCCCATCACTGCCACAGAAAAAACAACCAGAACTTTGAGAATCACTAGGATTCTTCTGTTGTTTCTTCGGAGGCTGTGTATCCGCAGCTTCTTTATCCTTCTTTTAACCTTCGAGGTAGAGGCATAATGAGCACTTTCTGTCTTATCTTGCTTCAACCTTTCCTCTTCCTGGACACAGTGCGAGATGAGCTCATTCAGAGACCAAGTCTCTTTCTGACAGTTATAGCTCACCTTGAACTGGTTAAACTGAGAAGGAAGAGATATCAAAACCAGATGCACTAGCAAGTCCTCAGAGAGGTCAAGCTTCAGTGCTTTTAACCTTGAAGCAAGATGAGACATTTCCATAATGTACTCCCTGATGTGCCCTTACCTTTGTACCTCATTGAAACTAGGCTTGCCAAAAGTGTACCAATTTCAGCAATTTCAGACTTTTCACTTTTAGCAAACCTCTTTTCGAGGTTTTGAAGGAAAGCCTTAGCCATAGCAATGTCGCTAGACATTGTGCCCCTGAATGTTTCTGGAATAGCCCTCTTCATGATCATCATACACATGCGATTCGATCTCTCCCACCTTTCAATCTCCCTCTTTTCATCAGAGGTACTCTTATCCGTAATGTCGGGAGGAGAGTCAACCCTTATCGCAAGGTCCAAATCCATGACTCCGAGAACTATCAATAAATTCTCTTGCCATGATTTAAAATTAGAGCCATTTAACATAGGAATAGAATTTATGTTGGAGTGAATATTTGCAGGAGTCAAATCTGAACAGAGAACAAAAATAAACCAAATATACATGCTCAACCAAATATCCAAATAAAATAATCAATAAATTCAAATAATGTAAACCCCCATAAACAGAATATCGAGCACATGTTTCATCTTTGGACAAAAGATTAACGTGTAAGTGATATCCTGGCGCAACAGTCAAACACTGATAGTAACTATCATGTCAAATAACAATCTTCCTTTGGGCCGATTTATTATTCACATGAAAAAATCGAATAACCATCACATGTTTACCACCACAAGTGCATATGTAATTATATTAAATATTAACATTCCTTTGGGCCGATCAATATTCATATAAATCACATATACCTAAAATCATTTTGTATTTCAAAATAAAATTAATTTCCATAAAAGAGGTCACTTTGACGACATTTTATTTCAATTAATCAAATTTAAAAATACATATAACCTTATCATTATTTGAATTAATGAATATTTAACCTTAACCGAATAAACCTGAACAGGGAAAAAAATTATTTTAAAAATGCGTAAATTCCGTACGGGTCGGGTCGATCCGGTTCCGTACGACCCGACCCGAATCCGTAAGTCGGTTCGACCCGGGTCCGTACGGACCGACCCGAACCCTTACGGGCCGACCCGGATCCGTCCGGCACGGCCCGAAAACGTGCCTTTTTTTTTTAAAAAAAATTTATCCGAATTTTCAATTTTCCTCTAAAATATTTTGTTGAACAAAACTGGAAGGAAAATCGAAATCTTATACCAAATCTTTAAAATTTACAACCAAATCTTTTTACAAAAACTAAAACTTTAAAAGATTTGATTGTTTATCCAAAATATTTTCCAGATCTGAAACCATATCAAAATATTTTTCAGATATGAAGACATATCAAAAAATTTTCAGATCTGAAGCCATATCAAAAAAAAAAAATTTCACATCTGAAACCATAACGGAAAAGTTTAAAATAAAATTTTCATTTCCAGATCTGGATCCGAATAATATCCAAAAACTTGAAACAAATTTCAATGATTCAAGCATGAATGACTCTGATACCACTTGTTGGGGAAAACCCATAAACCGCAGAATCCATCATGATAAATCATTAAGAATTTGACTGAAAACTTAAGCGGAAGCGTACCTGATACCATAATCCTGAATTCTTTAGAACGTGTCTTGATCTTCCAGTTCTACGCGCTCTTTCCTTAAGAGAATCCTTTAGTTTCTCTTCAGAACTATTTTCTTAATGGGGGAGAGAATAGTGAAAATGATAACGCGAGATCTGGGGACCATGACCCATATATATAGATAATATTATCATTATCTTCTGATATTTCTGTTTTAGCCTATCATAAGAACAGAAATTACACTTATGTCTCTACACATTAAAGGCCCAACAACCTATCAGATACATTAAAACCCAATAACCCGAAACCTTATTTGATCACTTTATTTTGGGCTTAACTTAACAGACAACCCACACACATAATTATTCACATATAAGCCCATAAAAATAAAATTGATCCAACAGGAACATGTTACATACCCAAAAATTCGAGAACCGTTCGGAATTGGTCCTAAACCGGTTTCAATTCTACGAATAAAATTATCATGTCCCATTACCAAAGTGCATAGGCATCCGACATTGTTTGACAACAATAAGCCACTTAGCAAAACCGATAGCCAAAACCAGCATTTTTCATATTTAAATATTGTCCTTAGATTGACAACAAAAAATCAGAAAAGTGCATTGCATAGTTGCGGAAGTGAAATACAAAAGAAGCTAATACTAAAGTTAAATAGTGCTTGATCTTTAGATTTCTGATTCCATCACCAGCCCCAGAACATTTCTTGTTCTTCATCGTTCACCTGTTCTTCAGTCTTATACGGGGAGAGAAGTAAGCATGGTGAGTATTTTGGGAAACACTCAGCAAGCGAGGACCGATTGATTACCAAAATAACATGATTTATACATATATACAGGTTTTAAAAGTTCAATACAAAAATTGGACAAATTTCAAAACTTAACTTATCATATCAAAATAGAAACAAAATAAAAAACAGAAATTGGAACAGAATAGAGCAGAGAACTGAAATTCGTCTCATTATCCGTGGTCAAACTGTCCCCTAATGTTACTTCTATAATGGGCAAGGTCAGAGACACAATTTTATATCCCACTGTGTGGGGACCAGAACACAGTTTTATATCTACTGTAGAGGGTCAAGAACAAAATTTATGATTTTTCTTCCCACATTCAATTTGAATCATAACAACGCTTTCCAGATTCAAAACTTGATTGACAAGACATAACATAATTAGAACTGAACGAATAGAAGCAAATGAAGAGAAGACATATCAAACATATAGTATATTGATCGAATTTTATAACATACTCAAATATTTAAAACAATACATAAGCTCATTTACTGTTGTTTAGAAACTTGTTGAACTGTAAGTGCGAAGAATCAAACTATTGTGGCTCAAATATGGCTCAATCGCAGCTTGGACGCAACTAGACTTCTTAGGACACTTCTAGGCTTGATCACGAGTGAATGAAAGAGCAGAATAATGCCTTTAAACTAGCCTTGCTGTTGAACTAAACTCATCTTGAAGGACATGAACTCGGCTAATGACGGAGTTAGGAATACGGTTCTATGTGGGCTATAGTTGTAAACTCTAGAACCATATAATATTTTAAATTGATATACTCAGGCTAATATTAAATTAATCCAAAATTATACAAAATTGACATTGATACCCCAGGGATGAGCCCATCCAAATTGAGCTCACACAGGATCATGGGCACCGGCCCATCCCTACCCAAGGTAGAAGGCCCATGACATGCCCATGTATTCTCCAATAAATTCCAGGTTTGAATGTCCAACTCAGGGATATTCACTATATTATTTTTCAGCAGAATCCTTAGCTACTATCCCCTTATATCCCCAGTATCCGACTTGAGCGTCGAATGGGCTACGCCGAGACAACCTCCCGATCCTCTTCTAACGGTTTTCTTCGTGATTTCAGGCATCTGGATTAGTGTCACTTGCTGAATCGGACCTCAAATTCTCAGTGAGTATCACTTGGTGCCATTTGTGGGAACTTTGAGTTGAGACGTAGAGATGGTAGGTAGGAGAGAGAGCAGAAGAACTAACTCAGCATCGTCGCGTCTTCAGATGAGACCCGAACAATCTCATGCTGAGATGAGGCAGGAACAATCGTGTCTTGAGACGAGGTCGAAACAACCTCGTCAGGAGACAAGAGCCGAACAACCTCGTCTTAAAATGAGGGCCGAACAGCTTCGTCCCGATGAGAATGTGGGGAACTTGACCCTGGAATAATTGTGTCAGTTCATCACCAAGACAGTAGACAAAGTCATGAAGAGGAACCCAGAGTCTATGTTTGCTGAAAGACAAGCCACTCGCCAGGAGCGAGAGGAGAATGTTGAGGGACATCAGAGCAGGGTTGAAGAGACGCGACCCCTCCCAAGTGAGGAGAATCCGGAGATGGAAGAGATGTGGAGAGAGATACAGATGTTAAGGCAGCAATTGGAGAACAGATCAGCAGCGCCCAAGAAAGAAAGTCCTTTTTCCCTCGCCATTTTGGAAGAAGGGCTTCTTCCAAGTTTTCGACAGTCAAGCGTGGGGGAGTATGACCGGCGTACTGACTCAGAAGAACACTTGGGGAGATTTGAGAATACAGCTTTGTTACATCAGTACTCAGATGGAGTTATGTGCAGGGTGTTCTTGGGCACGTTGGTGAGATCTGCCCGGCAGTGGTTTAATACGCTGCAGCCCAACTCCATACGGTCTTCCGAGGACTTTTCCACTGCTTTCTTGCACAGGTTTGCTAGCAGCAAAAAGCATCAAAAAAATTTCATGATGAAACAATAAGAAGCTGAAACTTTGCGAGATTTTATCTAGTGTTTCAATGGTGCAGCGCTGGAGATACCCGCAGCTACCCCCGACATCATGATAAGTGCCTTCACACAAGGACTAAGGGGAGAAGAATTTTTCAAATCGTTAGTCAAGAAATCTCCATCGAGCTATGATGATCTGTTAGCTCGGGCAGAAAAATATGTAAATTTAGAGGATGCCCAGCGGCACAAGAGAATGGAGCAGTGGCCTTGGGGAGGAAGAGCTGGGAAGCGGAGAAAGGAGAAAGGAAGATGGGTGCAGGTGAGAGGGAGGAGGACAAAACTAAAGGTAGATGACAATTCTCATCACATGTTCTTCTGAATAGGAATCGAGACAAGGTGATGGAGGTGAGGGAGCCCGAGGGGAGGTGGGAGAAGTCGCAAAGGATTGAGAGCAGTGCTAGATTACTTCCGTGAGACAGACAAGAAGGATCCTTATCCGGGAGTCGATCGAGGTCTCACCCGTCCCCTGGGCATGATCGAGGCTCTCCATGGATAAATCAGAGGGTCGGGGTGCAGAGAGGGGAAGGTCGAGATCAAGATATCCCTCACGAGCCCGTCAGACCGAGGAGGGGAATGAATGAGGATAACCACCCTATAAGAGGAATGATTCATATGATCTCGGGGGGTTCTACTGATGGAGACTCTGGGCGAGCTTGGAATGCACATGGGATAAGGTTGTAGATTGAGATATCTAGGGGTTCAGACTTCCCACAAGACCCCGTCACCAGCTTTGGGCCTGAAGACCTCCGAGGCGTTGTGACTCCACATAACGATGCCTTGGTGGTGATGACCACTATTTTCAATTATGATGTGGCAAAGATATTTATTGATAATGGAAGCTCCGTAAACGTCTTGTTCAAGAGCACATTGGATCAAATGAAGGTGGAAGGATTTGAGTTTGAGCCGGTCTCCACCCCGCTGTATGGGTTTGCAGGACATGCCATCTCGCCTTTGGGTTAGATTGTTCTTTCCCTATCTTTGGGGATGATCATCGACAGGTAACAAAAATGATAGCCTTCACCGTGGTGGATACCCCGTCAGCGTATAATGGAATTATAGGACGACCAGCCCTGAAGGATTTCAAAGACGTAGCTTCCATTTATCATCAGAAGCTTAAGTTTCCTATAGGAAAGGGGGTTGGAGTCTTGTGCGGGGACCAAAAAATCACCAGTCGGTGTTATGAAAGGGTAGTGAGGGAGGAGGGGAAAAAAACGCGTGTGGAGGTTAACATGATTAGGATAGGAAGAAGTGGGTGACTTGGTTCTGCTAAAGGTACAAGAAGAGCAAAGGAGAAAGTTGGACCCTAAGTAAGAGGGTCTTTTCAGAGTGATCGAGAACTTTAATTCTGTAGCTTATTACTTGCAGAATGCTTAAGACAAGGCTTTAAAGAGGCCCTGGAATGATTAACACCTTAGGAAATATCATTCTTAAATTTATCGTTGATGTATTTCATCTTTGAATTTTCGCATGTAATCAGTTGGAATTCAATAAAATCAAGTTTTTCTTTTCAGTTCATGAATGTTGTTGTATTATGAAAGTGAGAAAACATTATTTTCCTGTTAAGACATCGCCTAATAGAGAAGAACAATTGGGAAGGAGAAAATTTTTATTTTCCTGCTAAGGCATCGCCTAGTAGAGGAGTGAGAAGGAGAAAAATTTTATTTTCCTGTTAAGACATCGCCTAGTAGAGGAGCAGAGTAGGGGACAAGAAAAATCAAATCTTTCCTACTAAGACATCGCCTAGTAGAGAAGCAGAGTTGGGAAGGAGAAAAATTTAATTTTCCTACTTAGGCATCGCCTAGTAGATGAGTAAAGTGGAGTAGAGAAATTTTTATTTTCCTGCTAAGACATCGCCCAGCAGAGGAGTAGAATTGAGGAGGAGAAAAATTAAATTTTTTCTACTAAGACATCACCTAGTAGAGGAGGAGAGTTTGAGGTATCGAAAATTAAATTTTCCTACTCGGGCTGAGCCTAGCAGTGGTGAGAAGATTGAAATTAAATTTTCCTACTGGAGGAGCAGAGGTGAGGAGATTGAAATTAAATTTTACCTACTTAGGCTGCACCTAGTATAGGAGAAGAGTTGATGAGGAGAATTAAATTTTATCTACCTAGGCTGAGCCTAGTAGAGGAACATAGGTGAGGAGATTGAAATCAAATTTTATCTACTTGGACTACGCCTAGTTGAGGAGAAGAGTTGGGGAGATTGAAAATTAAATTTTTCCTACTAAGGCAACGCTTAATAGAGGAGCAGAGTGGAAGAGAAGAAAAATTAAATTTTACCTACTAAGGCATTGCCTAGTAGAGGAGCAGAGTTGGGAAGGAGAAAAATTTTATTTTCCTACTAAGGCATCGCCTAGTAGAAGAGCAGAGTAGGGGAGAAGAAAAATCAAAATTTTACTACTACGGCATTGCTTAGTAGAGGAGCATAGTGGAGGAGAAGAAAAATGAAATTTTACCTACTTAGGTTGCGCCTAGTAGAGGAGCAGAGTAGATGAGAAGAAAAATTAAATTTTACTTACTTAGGCTACGCTTAGTAGAGGAACAAAGTCGGGGAGAAGAAAAATTAAATTTTTATTTTCCTGCTAAGGCATCGCCTAGCAGAGGAGTTAGAGGATGAGGGCTTAGAAATTTTTATTTTCCTTCTAAGGCCCGACTTAGTAGAGGAGTTGCGAGATGAAGAGGTGAGAATTTTATTTTCCTGCTAAGGCATCGCCTAGTAGAGGAGTCAGAGGGTCATGAGGTGAAATTTAATTTTCCTGCTACGGCATCGCCTAGCAAAAGAGTTAGAGGGTGATGAGGTGAAATTTTTATTTTTCTGCGAAGGCATCGCCTAGCAGGGGAGTCAGAGGGTGAAGAGGTGTCAATTTTATTTTCCTCCAAAGGCATCTCCTAGCAAAAGAGTCAGAGTGTGAGGAGGTGGAAGTATTATTTTTTTGCTAAGGCATCACCTAGCTGAGGAGTCGGAGGCTGAGAAGGTGGAAGTTTTGTTTTCTTTCTAAGGCCCGGCTTAGTAGAGGAGTTGCGAGATGAGAAGGTGAGAATTTCATTTTCTCACTAAGGCTAAAGCCTAGAGGAGCTTGAAGTGGTGAGGATGAAGTTTGGACCCTAGGTAGAGGAGCTTGAAGTGAGGAGAGTGAGGTGTTTGAACTATTGAAGGTGAGTGAAGTACTCGTTTCTCCTACATAAAGCTTAGTAGAAGACCTTGAAAATGGGGGCGAGGAGGGCGAGTTGTGGTGTGTGGCTGTGGCGCGAGGAGGTGCGGGGCGTGCTGGCGAGCGAGGGTACGATGACATACTGTGTTATAACAATTTTCATGATTATTTAGTTTGTCTATGACGAACAATGTTTACCGCTGCGAAATAAAATTCTCAACATACTAGGCGAGCATGCGGGTGGAGGCAAGAGCGTGTTGGGCGAGGGCTCGAGGAGGGTGGGCAAGGCTGTGAGACGATGTGTGGAAAGGAGGCGTGCAGGTGGTGGGCGTGCGGTGAGGCTGCTGCATGGGTGAGGGAGAGGAGATGGGCGAGGGCTCGAGGAGGGCGGGCGAGGTTGTGAGGCAATGTGTGGAAGGGAGGCGTGGGGCGAGATGGAGAGGCGTGAAGGTGGTGGGCGTGTGGCGAGGCTGGTGCAGGGGTGAGGGAGAGGAGATGGGTGAGGGCTCGAGGAGGGCGGGCGAGGCTGGTACATGGGCGAGGGAGAGGAGATGGGCTAGCACCAGGGCACACAGACGGCTGGGGAGGGTGTGCAAGGACGTGTGTGGGCAAGCACAGGCAGGAAGATAGTGCGAGGAGCAGCGGCATGTGAAGAGATGCGAGGATATGAGAATGGCGAGGGCTGTTGGCAGGGTGGTGCAAAGGGCGGCGGTCTGCGAGAAGGGGTGAGATGAGGATGAGGGCTCGAGTCGCGAAGGTGAGACCGGGGCTCAAGCGAGGGTGAAGCGTAGGGGAGTCCAACTAGGGGTGTCAATCGGGTCGGGTTTTGGGTCAAGCCGCGAATTTTATTTTTTTCTTCAACCCGAACCCAACCCGAAACCCGAACCAACCCGAAAACCCCCAACCCGAAAACGAATCCGTCTAACCCGACTCAACCCGTCTAACCCGAATTTTATTTATTTTTTTAATATTTTTAAAAAAATTAATGAAAAAAATTCGAAAAAATAAAAAAAATAATATTTTAATTTAAACCAATAATAAAAAAAATTTCGATTTAAATTTTGAAAGTTTAATTTTAGAAAATTAAAAGTATATTTACTAAATCAAATAAGCAATTGTTAAAAAAATAAAAAATATACAAAATAAATATTAAATGATGAAAATTTAACATATAAATATACAATAAATTTTGTTCAAACATACAATACATAAAAATATAGGTAATATTTTCAAAAAAAAAAAATTTCGGGTCAAACCGCGACCCAACCCGAAATCCGCCTAACTTGGCACTAACCCGAACCCACCCCGAACCCGAAAAACCCCAACCCGAACCTGATTTTTTTTGTGTTGGGTCGTGTCGTGTTGCATTTTGACACCCCTAAGTCCAACACAGATCTGACCTTTCAGGATGGGAAGATGATTTAATTTATTTCCATATTTTTTGAGATTAATGAGCAGCAGGAAAAGAATACACAACTCACATGTTGTAAGTCGAGAACCATGCAAGTAATCGAACTTTGAACCTGCGATTCAGTTCGACATGAGAGGGGGGAGACTGGTGATACCCTGGGATGATCCCATCCAAATCGAGCCCACACCGGATCATGGGCTCCAGCCCATCTCAACCCAAGGTAGAAGACCCATGACAGGCTTATGTATTCTCTTATAAATACCAGGTTTGAATGTCCAACTTAGGGATGTTCACTATATTATTTTTCAGCAGCACCCTTAGCTGCTCTCTTTTTATATCCTCCGTTTCTGACTTGAGCGTCGGAGGGACTACATCGGGATACCCTCCCGGTTCCCTTCTAACGGTCTTCTTCGTGATTTCAGGCTTAGGGCAAATTCGAAGCCTGCGTCTGGATTAATGTCACTTATTGAATTGGACCCCAAATTCTCAGTGAGTATCAGACATGTACTTTTTTTAAAAAAAATTGTCCACCCGGGATTTACAACGAATGTGGCTCTGCCACTGAACTCGGCAGCCCTATGTGGCTCGAACTAGACCTGAATTTCTTGGCTCGACGTTAGGCATTGCTTGCCCCAAATTCAGGCAGATAAATGAACAACATGTTGGCTTTAAATGCCACTTATCTACTACACAAAATCGATTGGGAGGGTACGATTTTGGCAGCCTTTTATTGCTCGAATGGTTCAAACTTGACCTAAGCTTAGATGAAACCTTGCAGCAATCGGGTAGAACCTTGACGCGACTCGGACAACAACTCGAGCTGGTGCTCGGACGTGATCTACGGGATAAATAAAGTCTTAGAATGTTACGTAATTGCTGTCTAAACTATGCTGAAATGATGTGGCTCGGCAGGTACTGTAGTGCTCGGTTTTGGAGGGTTGGTTGGAGAGGATTTAATTTTATGGGTTTGTGGGTACTTATAGAGCTCAATATTGTATATCAAAGGGCAGTCCTCCACCGATTTCTCGAGGGTCAAACAAGCCATGATGATGGTCAAAGTGTATCCAATATGAAGAGTCACATTTGTTTACTAAAGAGCTAATTTTTGTACCATAATTGTATCCAACTCCTAGCTCCTCATGTAGCTGAAATTTGAGTCATTTAGGACATCACATCACGAGCTTCCTTGAGATGAATTTTTGGTTTCTTGAGCTGGGGGGAGGGGTTCACCTTCGTGAGTCTCCATCATTCGAGTCTCATGCGTTTACAAAGTTTCGAGCTCTTGAGATGATCAGTGCTTTAAAAATCCAAGTCATCACATCCCACATCACATCCCACACTTCTTATTGACACAAAATCAACTTCTATATTATAATATCAAAACTTATAATTCCTATATCATATTTTCACATATTAGTTTTCAAATAATTTATTATCATCCATTCAAATATTTTTTTTTTAACTTAAATCAACTTATCTCTGATAGATACATTAATTCCAAGTAATATAAGTCAATACTAATCGTTTCCTTCTTACGTACTACGATTAAATTTTCAATTCCTTAAAATTTGACAAGCAGTATAATATACGTGTTGAACAAGATTTTTCGAGAAATTTTTCAAAAATGGAAATTTGATATAGATAGGAAGCCTACGTCGTGAGGTTTACAGAGTAGTAGGCGGAATTGAATTTTGAGTTTCCTACGTGGAGTTATCGGCGATCCAAAAATTTTCAAAAAAGACAAAAACTTTATTTTGAAAACCTAAACAATTGAATTTCGTGATTTCGAAGGTGACATCACGATGAAGGTAATTTTCATGGAAAGTTTTACTCGCTGGACTGATTCAGATTCGATTGCACCAAACTTTTGCCAAAATTTGTCAATCAAAACATTGGTGTCAACTGCTAGTGTGACCATTACCCACATACTGCAGAATAACTTATGTACATATCCCCTCTTAGGTGGAGCATTGACTGAAACACGACCTATATGTATTCAAAATAAACAATTACAATAGTCATCACCATGTCAATGTTTACTCAATTTGGAGCATTTTAATTTACCATATTAATTATTTAATTTTTTTTCCATATTTTCTTAATTTTAATTAATTAATTTTCCGATCTTAATTAGATTTGATAAGTGAAACGTTTGTTATTTCTTTTTGCTTAAAAAGTACTAGAAATTTTTTTTTCAAACCTCACTAACTCGGCCGAACACTTACCATACATAAAAATATTTTCATAAAATATTTTGCACCATTTAAAAATAAATCAACCAACTAGTATTTGAAAATCAAGTGAAATAGTCAAAACATGAAATCGTCAAATGTTTACCAAACCTAAAAGCAATGAATTTGAAAAGTATCATCCTCTCAAAAACCCCTCAAAAGAATAAATAAATAGTCTTAAACATATTTTAACGTAAATCATAATCATAAATCATAAGTGCGGAAAAGTAGAAGCGCTGGTCCTCGGGTCGTGTGCACCTTTAGTCCAGTCAGTCAACCATCAAGACCTCCATCAAACTCACCTGCATCCATTATATCTAGTGAGTTTAAAGACTCAACACACCATAATCTTTATAACAAATAATACGTATAAAACCACAAGCAATAGTGAAAATACTTTTACGTAAAAATAACATTTTCATGACATGCATAACATAAACCTCAATCTTTTTCCTTTTTCCTCATTCATAACAGGTATTTTTTTACCATGATCATAAACATTTTTCCTTTTCCTTTTCTTTCGTTGAATTCAAATCGTTAATTGTGACTTACCTCATCCTCAAAAGTCGATGGATCTATCTACATGAAACCATAGTACTGGGCGATGGGGACATCAGCGACGGTCTCTCGTCTACTGAGCTTTGGCCTATCCTCATCGAATGAAAATACGATCGTCAGGCTCCCTCTGGGGCCTTCTCCCATAAATGGGCTCCCTCTGGGGCCTTTTCCCTCACGACATCCCCATTCTTATCTTCATATCCTCAATAGTCACAATTACTTCACTTCTTTCAATATTTTACATTTTCATCACTTTATAAAAATCATGAATTTAATATTTTTTTTCCTTTTAAAAACAAGCATGCAACATATTCTTTTAACTTTACCATAAAAATTCCATAAATAATCATGTCATTCCATTAACGTTTAAATTCATAATTTAACATGTAAAAATCTATAAACATTTAAAATAATTATAATATCATAAAAAAAAGCATTCAGAGCACTGCCACGATGTTTACTAATTTTTAGGTGTAAAATGACCGTTTTACCCCTAGACGTAAAATTTCACGTTTTTTGACATTTTTCTTAATTTCATTGACTCTTACATCTCCCAAATAATTATTTAAGCCTAAATTAACATTCTCATAATTTTATTTAGCTTAAATACTAGACCTTTTAATTAATTCGTAATTAGTCGTTTTGAAGGCGTTTTAATCCCGAAAAATTCCAAACTTTAATATAAAATTTCTAAATTTAAACTTAGACTTTTATTATTATTTTAGCCCTCGTGAACCACGACTCGACCCCCATGGCCGTGTTTCGAATTATTTTCCCAAAAAGAAAACCCTAAGCCACGTCCTAGACCACCCATGAGCCAACTCTCGCTTTTGTCGAGCCACCTTGAGCCGACCCCTTCTTAGCCCTTCTATGGACCCTCCGAGACCCACGTGACCCCCTGAACTAGATCCTAGCTCGAAGCCGTAGCCCTCACTCCAGCTGCAAGCAAGGCCGAGACTCCTAGTGCATATGGACTCTAAGTTTGTGAGCCTAGGACTCTGGCCTTCGACCCAACCCATGAACCAGCATGCAGTGCACCCACCTAAACCCTTAACCCTTGACCTAGCCCAGTCCAAGCCCTCTAAACCAGCCCCTGACTCCATGCGTGGTGCTGCACTAAAATCACACAGCACACCACTTCTCGGGTGGGAGTCCTAGCCTTCCCGAGCCCTGTACTCGAGTCCTAGCATGGCTAGGACTCTCTCCCCGACTCGCACATGACCTTGGCTAGTCTTGGTCCTAGCCGTGCCAAGCCACGCCCATCTACACTCAAAACCGAATCCCTCAAGGCCCATGACAGTGCGTTTCTTACCAGCTAACTTTCTTCGATTTTTGCAGCGTGTTTGGTGTGTCTTAGGACCCTTTAAATCATGTATAAACAACACTTGACCATAAACTAACATCATGGCAGCCCCTTAACACGTATAGGACATGAATTGGAACATAAAACCATTAGTTTATCTCATGTATATGCAAAAACCCGAAAATAATAAGAACACCAAGCTTTTCATACAAACGTAATTAAAAACGATAATAAAATGTGATAGATGAGAAAAGGAGATGTATGGCGTGCCTTTGCGTTTTAAACACACGATTATACGTTGACGACGAAGAGGCGTAGGCTTGACAAACCCTTGAAAGCTTTGAATTTTTCTCTCAACTTTGGTGTGTGTGTGTGCCGTGAATATGATGGGAAATTTTCAGAAAAGTGGCATGAATAATGATAGGGTTTGGGGTGATTTTATCGTATTATATAGTAATTAAATCTTTAATTAAACTTAGACCTATTAAGCATACACATTAGGCCCATTAGTGCTTAATCAGAGTTTAATTAAAATATTAAAATAGTTTTGTTAAAATAAGTTTGTGAATTTATTAGCCGGGTTGCCAAAAATTCGTATTTTTGTTGAAAACCAACACCGATAAAATTTACGCCACGATGTATAAATTCACCTCAAAACTCCTTATTTTCAAAAATATGGAAAAACATCAACCCTATTTTAAATAATTGAAAACAATTATTTAATAAAACATTTTACGTCTTTCAGCCCTCGGTCTCCGTTCCTCGATCGCAACTTGAATAATACTTGAAAATACAGTTTTATGCATAATGAAAATAAAATCCTATGTCATATAATCATGCATGTCACATAATCAATTAAAATAAATTAATTAGCCATTTTTCATGTTTCCTAGATTTGCATACAGTTGAATTACGTCGTCTTAATTTTGGACCTTACAATAAGTTTGTTTTGAAACGTATCCTTTCCTCAAACAGTTTAATATATGTACAAATGACTTGAGTTACTCAAAATTTAGTCATGCTTTACAAATCCCAAAAATTCGAGAAATGGTCAGAATCAGTCTTAAATCGGTTTCGATTCCATGGATAAAATCATAGAATCGATCCAAACCGCGAGACCGGTTTGGAGTGTCCAGACCGGTTCCAGTTCGATTCGATCCGGTTCTGGATTTGATTTGAGCCACCTCCAACATTAATGAAGAGTTTTTTTTGGATCCGGTCTGGGACCGGAACCATGGAAAATTTCCGAAAACCGGACCGTTACAAATTCATGTAAC
>NC_133321.1:13118511-13127451 GCF_012295235.1 Primulina huaijiensis
AGCAATTTGTATTAAACCTATATGAATAAATCTGTAATTTTTCCTGTAAGGCAAAATATCTTTATTATTCAATAGTTTAATAACTATTTCTTCATTATGAAGAGGTATTGATGATTCTGTAGTTTTTACTACTTGTTTAAAATCAATTTTTTCAAATGTTCCTAATTTATATATCATTTTAGATTCTATTTTAGGAATAGTACATTTATTTAATAAATCTAAATTTTCAGGTAAATCATATTCTTCAGTTAAACTGTTTTTAACAGTTTCTTTCATACTGGAAATATTCATTTGAATAAACAATGTTAAATCATCAACCAAAACTATTTCCAAGCCTCAGATACTGATACCATCTGAGGCTTGGAATATAAATTGAATCTGATACGTGGCATTGTTTTACCAAATGTTTCCTTAGTGGCTTTCGCACACATGGAGATTATTGGTTTCTAGCCTATATACCATATTTAAATTACTGAACTAATAAAAGGAGGTATTTAATTTACAGAATAAGAATGAATATAAGATTCGTCTATGGTAATTTTACAAAACATAAAAGGAATTACTAAAGATATACCAGAGAAATTAAACAACAGAGGATTTTCCGAAGACAACTTCAGAAACATAAATTCATAAAAAATCACCCATGAACGCCTTAAACGCCATCTCTCGGCTAAGCAGGCTGAAGGGCTACAACATGAATTTATGCCTCTTAATTAACTTCGAACCTTGTGTTTACTATTTCCTGGTTCGTCTTTAAACCTTATGTCCAACCATTAACCCTTATATTACATCAAATTCCAAAATTTAAATGAAATCTTTTATCATTTCAATTTAATTCCAAGTTACAAATAAATAAATATCATGGTTTAGTAATGAGATGATTTAACACGAATGTTTTAGCCTGTCATTCAGGCTAATATATGAAATATAAATATTAAAAACTGTAAATAAAAACAGAAAATAAAAACAGTAAACTTACAGAATTGTAATCAGAAGAAGAAACTTTTATACAAAAGGTTGAAGCTTTTATTAAGAAGGGTTGTTTACAAGAGAGGAATAGAGGGGAGCAAACTCGACCGTGTCCTTCTAAGAACACAGAATGGTCCTATAAATAGATGGAAGTGCCGGACATGAAACCCCGGATTCCAACTAAAAATATAAACAGTAAATGATTTATTAAAGCAAATAGTAACATGGTTACAAAATTCAAAAAGTAAAAGTGATATGCCACCTACTTTTGTCATGATTTCATGGCGCGTATGAGATTCCACCGTTGATGTGATATGTCACCATCCACTAGTTGATAATTCAACATGATTGATTAAAGATGAATATCCTAATCATCTTTAATATTATCTTTTAATGAATTTTTGAGATTTTCAAAAATATCATTGATTTGAGAAAATTGAGGAATATCATCCTCTGGATCTTGAGCATCTTGCATTTGCATTAGATGAATAAATTGATTTTCACTTGATTCAGATGCCATAGATTTGTCCGATTTTGAATCTGAACATCCAATATTCTTGTAGAGATCTTTCTTCATCTGTTCAATGTAGATTTCTACCATTTTCTCTTTGGAGTAAATTTCTGAATATTTTTGAGTCAAAATTTTAAATGGACTCATTGCATCTTTTTCTTTTTGTTGTTGATGCTGTAACTCTTTCTGGTATGCAGAAATTTTTTCTTCCATTTGATGAAGAGTTTCTGAGCTATAAAGCTGTCCAGTTGCTGGATCTTCTCTTAAAAGTTTATCCCAAAATTTAGTAGAGCTAACTCTCCATAGGCAAGGGATACCTTCATCAGTATAACCAAATTCTGGTTGCCATCTCCAAATCCATGGAATTCCAAATTCCATGAAGAATAGACATAGAATTTTCCTTTCAATCCAATGTTCAGAAAAGGATTTTTTAATGCTTGGTGACACATTTAACCAAGTATTCATTGGTTTTATAAAAACCTGAGGCAAAATTTTTGCTGATGGATCAAAAATCTTCCACCATATGAAGAACCAATTTGGAACAGGATAATGGAAAACATTTTCACAAATTTTCAGAAACCATGTATGTTTCTTTTTCTCATTTTCATAAAATAGAGTTTTATTAAAACTCTCTACATAATCCCAAAAATTAAATTTAAAACTCATTTTATGAGTATCAGAATAAAATTCTTTTTCAATTAATGGAGATATACCCCATTCTTCAATAGATATTATCTTTTTGATAATGAACTTGGAGAAGTTATAACTTCCTTTTTACTGAGTATTACTGAAAAAGTGAGTTATATCAACACTTTTTGTAGATAACAGAAGATTTTCATAAAATCCTCTTTGTTTATAAGAACCAAATACATATGATGTATTTGTTAAATATCTCTCCATGATAGTCCAAGGAGTCTTTTCCCATTGGATATCCTTTTCTTCTATAAGAAGAATTAATTAACGATGTTTGGTCTCTGTATATAGAGCCGAATCATTATCATCTTCTTTNTTATCTTTTTGATAATGAACTTGGAGAAGTTATAACTTCCTTTTTACTGAGTATTACTGAAAAAGTGAGTTATATCAACACTTTTTGTAGATAACAGAAGATTTTCATAAAATCCTCTTTGTTTATAAGAACCAAATACATATGATGTATTTGTTAAATATCTCTCCATGATAGTCCAAGGAGTCTTTTCCCATTGGATATCCTTTTCTTCTATAAGAAGAATTAATTAACGATGTTTGGTCTCTGTATATAGAGCCGAATCATTATCATCTTCTTTCATGATATTAGCATATGATGCTGAAGATTGAGAATCTATATTAGATTTCTGCTTTTGCTTCAAGAATTCTTGAAACTCATTGTATAACTCATTATTCTGCTCAGTATTACTGGCTGATGAACTAGATAAGTTCTGGGCTATTAGCCTCTGTTTGCCATGCTGTGCTATTATATTAGGGGGTTTTCCCCTACCACCTCGCCCTCTATAAGAGGACTCTTCTCTACCTCGAGAATACATATCTGTAAAGAAAGACATTAAGATAAATATTCACGAGTTAAAAAATCAGGTAGGTGATTATCTTCACCTTTCTTATAAATGATTTCAAAATCAAAAGGAGTTAAATGAGCCTGCCATCTTGCAAACATTTGCTTAGACACATCATGTTTAAAATCTTTATTAAACATAAATTTTGCTGATTCGCAATCAGTTTTTATAATAAACTTTTGATTATATAAATCATCTTGAAATTTTAAAATACATCTAACAATAGCTAAGATTTCTTTTGCGACGGTAGAATAATTCTTTTGGGCATTATTCCATTTCCCAGAATAAAAACGAATCAGATATTCCTGTTTAGTTTGGGGATCTTTTTGTTTCAACATTCCACCAAATCCTATATCAGAAGCATCTGTTTCAACAATTTTATCCCATTGGGGATTTGCTAACATAAGACAAGGAAGATTTTTAAACTTTTCTTTTATAATCTGAACAACCTTAGTATGCTTATCTGTCCAGGGTAAAGGATTTTTCTTAAGTCTATCATATAAGATAGCAGAATCTTTAGTAAGATTTTGAATATAAGGAGAAATATAATTTAAACTTCCTAAAAATCTTTGTAACTGAGTTTTATCAGTTATTATATCAGGAAATTTTGATCCAAACTCAATACTTCTTTGGATAGGAATAATTTTTCCTTTTTCAATCATATGTCCTAAAAATCTAATATTAGTTTGAATTAAAATCATTTTAGATTTTGAAATAACAAGACCATTTTGTATAACAATATGTTTAAACATTTCTAAATGTTTAAAATGAGATTCAATATTATTGGAAAATACCAAAATATCATCAAGATACACAATTATAAAATTGCTATACTGATAAAAAATATCATTCATAATTTGTTGAAATTCTGAAGGGGCATTTTTAAGTCCAAATGGCATTACTGTCCATTCATAATGTCCTATAGGAACATTAAAAGCAGTTTTATATCTATCAGATTCTTGTATTTGAATCTGCCAAAATCCTGATTTTAAATCAAATTTTGAAAATATGATTGCATTGACTAATCTATCTAATAAATCTTTTTTATTAGGAATAGGATGCCTAATCCATTTTAAAACCTTATTTAAGGGTTTATAGTTTATTACTAATCTAGGTACTCCTCTTTCTTGCTCAGAATGTTTATTAACATAGAAAGCAGTACATGACCAAGGAGATTGAGAAGGTGTTATTAAACCTTTTTCTAATAAAGAATGAATTTCTTTCTTACATAACTCTAAATATTCAGAGTTCATTTGACAAGGTCTAGCCTTGGTAGGAATATTAATTTCCTTAAAATCTTCTTCATATGGAAGAGAGATTATATGTTTCTTTCTATTCCAAAAAGCATTTGGAAGATCATTACATATTTCTAAAGAAAATTTATTATAAATAAATTTAATCTTATCCTGTAATTTAGGATTTTTTAATGTATCATCTATAGTTAGAATTTTAACTTCTTCTTTTAAAGAATTAATTTGAAAAGTTTTTCTATCAATCTTTTCTTGTAATTCATTAAGAATTCTATGAACAGGTTTAGTTATAAACTGAAAAGAAATAGGATTACCTTGATAAGTTCCTATGATACCTGTTTCATCAACATGCTTTAAAGGATATATTTGATAAATAAAAGGTAAACCAAGTATTAATTGGCTAGAAATATCTTTTGCTAATAAAAAACTGGTTTGAATACAGTTTTTATCTTTGCAAATATAAGCTTTAGGTAATTTATAATTTATTTCTAAAGGTGCTCCTCCTGCATGAGAGAGAGAATGAGTAGTTTTATGAAAATATTTTGTAGGAATTAATCCTTCCTGTATAACATTCAAATCTGCACCACTATCTATCATAGCAATTAAATTCTTTTTATAAGAATTATCAATTAACAAAGTAATATTTGTATACCATTTTTGAGATATAATCATACTTAAAACAGATAGATGATTATCATCATTAAATGAAATATTTTGATTATTATCAATAGTATCAGATTCTTCTTTGTTATTTTCAATAACAGAGATACGATAACTCAAATGAGTATTATTCTGATGTAAAATTTTTATTTGTTCTTTAAGATTATTAATCTCTTTTACCAAATCTTGTATAGTAACAGGATTCTGTTTACTATATTTTTGTTGTAAAATATTTTTTACTTCTTGCATAGAATAAGCTTGTTCTTGTTTAACAATTATATTATTTCCACTACTTGTTGAAGCAGTGTTTTCCATTTGATCTATGATAGTAGATTTTAATACTGGATCCTTAATCATTTTAAGGAATTCTAAAAGATTATTATTAGTTAAAACATTAATATTTAAATCTTTAAATTGAGACATAAGTTTATAAAACTCATCATTTTTATTATTAGTATCACTTAAATTATTGATACAAGATTCTCCTTGTATACAATTATCACATTCTTCTTGATCTGAAGAACTGTAATCATTATCTAAAATTTCTTCTGAATTATAAGATTCTAAACTATTATCAGATTCACTATCTGAATTCTGATTAGAATCCATTATTATTTTATTGATTTTATCTTTAAGATTTTCATCAATATCTAAATTATTAATTTTGTTTTTAGCCCAACATTGATTAGCATAATGTCCTGGCTTTTTACATTTTCTACAAATAATTATTTTATTTTTAGCTTTATAATTTTCAGCTTTCCGTAATTCACGGCTTTCTTTTCTTTTCTTTTTTCTATCTTTTTGTCTATCAGACAAATGTCTTTTCTTCCTATAAGGTCTTTCGTCTTTATCTATTATTTTCTTTTTACCTTTATTAGGTAGGTCCATACCAAATTGATCACAAAATTTACCTAATTGTTTTCTCTCAAGTAAATTCTGTCTTTTAATCTGATTATTTAATTTTAATTCATTACAGAGAGCTAAACCCTCTTGGATACAAATACTTATTAATTTACCATAAGTATAACTATCATAGGAAATATTTATATCATCCTTTCTTAATACTTTTCTAATTCTTTCTGCAAAGAGAAAAGGTAAACCATCTATAAATTTGGCTTTCCAAAGACTATTATTACAGTCTGGTATCTCATAAATTCGAGATAAAAAGGTATCTTTATACCATCTAAAATCAGTAAGTGTTTTACATTTTAGATTACTTAATAAAGTACGAATTTGTTCACTATTATCAGTGTATCTACCAGTAAAATGTTCAATCATTGTTGTTATTAATGAATAAACAACATTCTCTACTTGAATATGATCTTCAATTTTTATTGAATTGAAAATATCATTTTTCTGAAATTCATTTAAATAATTATCCCACCAACCTTTAAGTTGGCCAGTGAATCCTGCTATAATCATTCTAGCAATATTTTTTTCAGTATTACCTGAAGTTTTACACACAGTACTATACATAAGCATTCTGTGAGCAGTATTATAAATTTGTTTATCACTAACTCCATCAATATTCCATTCATATATACTTTTCCCATTATAACTATTAGAGAAAATATATTCTTGTTCTTCAACAAGAACATCCATGGGAGTAGGTCTATCATAATAATATTTAGTTTGGGTAGGTTTATCTGCCCATTTTATTTTATTAATTTCTTCATCAGAATGATTAACAATCTCTTCATTAAGAGTATTTAAATTAAGATTTTTAAATTTTTCTTCTAATAATTTTTCTAAATCAGAAACAGAAGATTTAAATTTAAAATCTTTAATTTCTGGAGGGGATTTAATAGAAGAACTAGCAATAGAAACAATATTAGTTTCTGGTTCTTGTATATGAACATCTGGTTTAATTTTATTAATAGCTAAAATAATTTTATCAATACGATCTTTAAGAGAAACTATCTCTTCTCCTATTATCGTAAGATATAAATTTGTATAATTCTGTTTTTCAATTATTTGATTAATATGTTTAACAGTTATTTGTAACATATCATTTTCAAATAATCTTGAAAAAGCAGTAAAATTCAAAACTTTATTATTCTTTTCTATAATAAAAGATTGTTGAGGAGGATAAACAGATTTTTGAATCTGTCCAGAAGGAAATTTATAATTTCTTTCAAGAATAGAAATATAATCTATAATAAATGTTTTAAAAAACCAAGGAACAAAATGAATTAATCTATTTTGATTTTCACAGTATTTATAAAATTCTGTGACAATATATTCAAATTCTTCTTCAGAGAAACTTTTAAAATACCAATCTCTGAAAGATTTCCATTTGGGTAAATAAAATTCTGCATTGATCTTTGCTCTAGCAAAAGATCCTTTAGTAAAATCAATTTTTGGTTTACTATCCATTAAATAGTAAAATTCATTTCTGAAACAGTATCAGTTTCTTTAACTTTTTGAAAGTTACATTGATGTACAATATTATTTTGATTAATTATTAAATCTTCTGCTGAAGATTCTACTTCTTCTCGTATTTGAGAAGTTGAAGCTCTAGAAGTTTGTGGAATATCCACCATATAATCTAGAGGTGAAATAAAAGAATGACTAGATCTTGATCTAGCATAAACAGAAGAGGGTAATAATCTTCTTTGTTCATTATTAAACTGTATTTGAACAGATCCTTCATTATTTTGAATAACTTGCTGTAAATCCCTATTTATTATAGGATTTCTAGGAACAGCTTGTTCAATTATCCAGTTTTCTGGAAATTCTATTTCTTCCCATTTTATAGATCTACGGGTTGTAATATTAGATCTATTAAAATTAGTTTCTATAAGAATAGTTTCATTTAATTTTTTTATCAATTCTTTTACACATAGGATTTAGTGTAAATAATGGTTTATAACAAATACGATAACAGATACATATAACTTCTGTTCCAGGAGTATAATTATAACCATGAGTTTTAACATTTAATGTTAAAGAGTCTAAGATATTTATATCTGACAAGGATAAAGATAAATTTGGATAAACATCAAAATATACTGGACCATGAGCCAGACTAGGTAGAATTATTCCCATAAGAGATTGTTTCCAATTTAAATTTTTACCATCTCTTAAAGCTGCTATAAAGCTTTCTGGTAAATCTTCTAAAGTTAGAGATCTAAAAGCAATTTGTATTAAACCTATATGAATAAATCTGTAATTTTTCCTATAAGGAAAAATATCTTTATTATTCAATAGTCGAATAACCATTTCTTCATTATGAAGAGGTATTGATGATTCTGTAGTTTTTACTACTTGTTTAAAACTAATTTTTTCAAATGTTCCTAATTTATAGATCATTTTAGATTCTATTTTAGGAATAGTCAATTTATTTAATAAATCTAAATTTTCAGGTAAATCATATTCTTCATTTAAACTGTTTTTAACAGTTTCTTTCATACTGAAAATATTCATTTGAATAAACAGTGTTAAATAATCAACCAAAACTATTTCCAAGCCTCAGATACTGATACCATCTGAGGCTTGGAATACAAATTGAATCTGATACGTGACATTGTTTTACCAAATGTTTCCTTAGTGGCTTTCGCACACATGGAGATTATTGGTTTCCATCCTATATACCATATTCAAATTACTGAACTAATAAAAGGCGGTATTTAATTTCCAGAATAAGAATGAATATAAGGTTCGTCTATGGTAATTTTACAAAACATAAAAGGAATTACTAAAGATATACCAGAGAAATTAAACAACAGAGGATTTACTGAGATTATTATTATTATTATTATTATTATTATTAAAATGGACAAAGGGAAAGTGTGTCAAATTCGCAAAAGCGGTCATTATAAAATTGTCAAAGGGATAGGTTGTCAATTACAAAAATGAGTAGCGGCTGATTTTTTATGAATAACTATGTTGTAAGTAAATTGATATTTATATTACAAACACTTTTGTATTTAAAATATTTGTAATTTTTTTGTAATATTTGTAAAAATTTTGTGTGAATAATGTGTGTGTGTGTGTGTGT
>NC_133321.1:13127807-13136312 GCF_012295235.1 Primulina huaijiensis
TTTGTTATTTGTTATTTTTATTTATATTTTCATATTATATATTTTTATTATCTCATCCAAGATATAATTTATTTATTTATATTATTAATTATTATTTCCTTTAATATCGGTGACGGCGAAACATATTTAAATTTCGATACACCCTCCGAAGTCACCCACGTACAAGTTCACAACCATCATCCCAGCAGAAAGTGGTATAACAAAGAAACCTATTATTATTATATCGTCTCATAACCAATATCAGGTAACTTGCTAGCACATCACGTCCCTACCTCTGGAGTGTGCGCATTATGCCAATTTGCCTATGATTCCACGAGCCATGCATTATTTTCATGTCCAGCAATCAAATCATGCTGGAAGGAAACCATGTTCTGGCATCTTTTAAAGAGAGTTCGAATGCTGGACGTGTTGGACATATCTTTATGGATGAAGGAAAAACTAAATCGAAGGGACTTTGAATCCTTTGCCATACGAACTTATGCGATATGGATGGAGAGGCTTCAAATAGTACACAGAACCGAAGCCAAGGAGATGATTGCTAACATAAATTGGAGTGAAACCACGCTATGTAGCTACCAAAAGGCAAAATCTTCACTGCTAACATATACGGCCAGAGGTGATCCTTTATTATCACCGAGAATATGGATTGCACCACCATTTAATCATTTGCGATTGGATGTTGATGCGGCTTATAATGTCAATTCCAACAAATATGCTATCGGAGGTGTTGTGCGGAATCATGAAGGTCAGCCCTTATTAGCTTTTGGGAAGCAGATCATAAAGCCTCTATCTGTGGTAGCTGCAGAACTCATTGCCATTAATGAAGGGATTCAACTGATACATAATCAAAATTTAAAGATACACCAGGTTACATCGGACTCTCTGTTGGCAGTGCAAGCAGTCACTTGCCCAACGGAAGACTATGGTTATATTGGAGCTATTGCTGCAACTATCAGAAACACTCTAGCTGCTCAAGGCCATCTAAAGCTAGAACATATTTTGCGCACGGCGAACGGAGTTGCACACTCACTAGCTTCTTTTGCTATTTCATCCCCCTCACCTTTTGTGTGGAAGTTTGGGGATTTTCTTAGTTGGTTAGTAAAGCTTGTAATCAAGGATTTTCTTCGTTCTGAATAAAATTACAAGTTTTTCTTTCAAAAAAATTATTCTCATCACAAAGTGGACTAACAAATAAAATATTATTATTATACTGTCTCATAACCAAGAGGCCAGTTTTATGTTCGAACTATTCAACACTTTATTCGACATGTCGTTTGCTTCAGCAGTGGTTAATTCAGAAAGCTAGGAGAATACGTCAGATATAGTTTGGTTCTTAGTATAAGATAAATAATATCAACATAAGTAATATTTTTTAATAATAAAATAAATAAAAATGATAGTTAATATAATGTTTGATTTGATTGATTAATTTGATTAAATTTGAGATAATATGATATTACCGTTTTGTCTTTTTTAAAATATTAATAAAATATTTATAATACTATTTATTAAGGATAATATTGTAATTTAAATTCAATGATTTGATTGATTTGATATAAATGATTGGCGATTTGATTGATTTAATATAAATGATTGGTAGATGCATAAATAATACGGTGCACCAAACATGAGATTAGATTGGATAAAAATATAGATAAATAATATAGCGAACCAAACGGTACTGCATCTAATGTACAAAATGAAAAGATTATATAATATATATTTTATATTTAGTTAATCGAATGCATGATCTTAATAGATATCGAGTTTAAAAAATTGAGAATAAAAACTGAGTACTTGTTTATGTGATCTCTTTAACTTTTTCAATACAACAAAGGTGAATATAATATTCGAGCATATCCATGAAAAAAATAATACTTTTTCACAAAATATTTTGTGAAACAATCTCACAGGATAATTTCATAAGACGGATAGTATTTCGACCAAACTCATAAAAAAAATACTATTTTTTCATGTCAATTACAATCAATCTCAAAAGAACATGTGATTATTATGCGTAAAATTGAACATTCAGAGTGGATTAATACGGAGATGGCAACGAGAAAGATCGAGGGGACACATAGTACAAATATGGGGGAATTCAGATCTAATTAAAGAAAATCGACTCACAAAAACAGGAGGAGCAGTATGATGGTGACGGACAATAGGAGGAGGAGGACGACGACAAAATCGGTTCAGCGAAGGAGACTTGCTCCCCCTCCTGCAGAGCGCCGCCCTGGAGTCGACGATGAAGTGCTTTTTGTGGTTGTGGCTTCATTATTTCCATACACACGAGTTGCAGCACCGCCATTGTTGTATTTGTTTGTAGCAGTGGGAGTGGTATTATTTGATGAGTTAATGGTGCTCACCAGCGAATCTGTGCCCGGCTTGCCGCCGGAATGTTCATAGGAAGGAGGAGGAGGATTTGATGACATTGTATTGTTCGTGTCGTTCAATGGTTTCGGTATGAGACTCAGCGTTATCACCTTCAATGTTGGCGAAGGTAATTAAATATGTCAATATAGAAAAAATGATAATTATATATTTTACTCTCAAAATTAATAAATTCGATAGTCAAAAAAATAAAAAATGGACATGCAAATTATCAAGAAAATAGAAATTTTTATATTCAAGTCTTCTCCTTCCTTGTTGTAATTTTTTTAAAAAACTAATGAGAAAAAAAAAGAGAAAATAGACTAATCAAGCATGTGAAAAGAACTAAAATTGAAAACTAAATATGTTTTACTCTCAAAACAAACTAGATAAACAAAATGTGAAAAAAAGAAAGAGGTAAACAAAAAGTTCAAAAATGACCAAAGAAAGAATTATAATATACTTTAAACAATACTAAAAAATTTTAAAAATGAAAATTTGATTGTGAGTATAAGAAAGATGAAACAAAAAACCTAAAAAAAAATTAAAATAATTATAAAAACCCAAAACAAAATTTGAAGCAACGCCTAATGTAAGGTGACGTCATATTTGACATTTCCTCCGGGAAAAAAATATTTGTTTTCTCTCACATATTATTTGACCACTTCCTCTCGTTTGTTTTAGTTTCTTTCTTGTTTCTGTTTTTTCCCATTATTTGTGTAGTCAAACTTTAATATAATATTTGTTAAAAAATGAATATAATTTTGGTTTTATAGTTGTTAATTACCACATAATTACGAAATAAGATGTGTATGATTTCACTTTGATTTATTATAAATCGTCGAATAATAGATTTTTTTTTTCGCATTTTGTTTTATTTTAACAATGTCGAGTTATTTTTATTATTTCGGTTGCTTCTTAAGTTTCCCTAAAATTAATAATAGTGCTTTCGCCATATTACTTTGTTATACAAGATGATTTATTTTCAAATTTAGTCCTTTGATACATTTGTAACATGCCAATCAATTTTCACTTCATATATATATATATATACACACACACACACACACACACACACACACACAGATATATATATATATATATGTTTATGTTTACACGTATATCCATTTTTGGCAAATTAGGATCTGTTTGAGATCGCTTAAAAGTGTTTAGTAGTTGTGTTAGCAACCGATACCTTTCCTCAGTAACCTTTACTCTGGCGTAAGAATTTTTAGCTCAGCCAGATAGATATCCAAAGATGAAATGAGAAAGGTCTAGAGCCCAGATGACTAGATCGACTTGAAGACTTGAGTAATCGCAGCATTTTCTATGGAATAAATCGATTGCAAGAGCATTCATGATGTAGGAAAGTAGTGTTGATGCTGTCATTTCTGAAATGAGTTCTCAAAGGTAAAGAATAGAGAATTTTCTGAGTGAAAAAAAAGCAAATGGTTCGAGAACAAGAACAAGATCGTATGTTCGGATTATGAAGTGCAAAGATAAACTGAAAAACCTTAAGGATTTCAAGAATTTAAAATGTTCGACTTTTGAATAGGTAAATAGACGTGACACGTGTCACACTATCGATTGAAATATTTGAACATTTTTAAAAGTATTGTAAGTACGTTGTACATATTTTAAAAGTTCTTTTAAAATTAAATGAAATAATCAAGTCACTCTTAATGGTTAATAATGAAAATTTAAGTAAGTCAATACTAAATAATAAGATCAGCTAGACTGAAGGTACTATCTATCAGTTAGATTGTGTGGCTAATTGTTAGTTAGTAAAACTCAAAGACTAACTGAAAATAGTCTCATCAGTAGAGGTTCATGATTCTGTGTTCCCATTAAATTCATGCATTCAATAAGTGCTAAAATATTTCTAAAATAAGAAAACTTATTCCCTGTAAGCGGTTTGGTGAAGATATCGGTTGCATCTTGTTCAATTGAGATATATTTCAACCGAATGTTCTTCTTTATCACATTATCTCAGATGAAATGATGACGAATATCAATATGCTTAGTCTGAGTGTGCAAAACTAGATTGTATGCGATAACAATTGTACTTGTGTTATCACAGAAAATTGGTGACTCCTTGACATAAATTTCATAATTTTTCAGTTGTTGAACCCACAACAGTTGGGTACAATAGCTCCCTGCATCTAGGTATTCAACTTCTGCAGTTGAAATGACAAATGATATTTTCTTTTACTGAACCAAGAAATCAGTCGATCAACAAGAAACTGACATGATCCGTTAGTGCTCTTCCTGTCAATATTATAATTTACATCAGAATATCCAATTAGATTGAACGACGAGTCCTTAGAAATACCATAATTCAACATTTTGTATTCTTTTTAAGATATTTAAGAACTCTCCTGGCAGCTAAATAATGAGGCTGTTTTGGATCAGATTAAAAACGAGCACACATATAGACTACAAACATGATATCAGCTCGACTGGTAGTTAGGTTAAGAAGAGAACCTATTAAACCACGATACAATGTCACCTCGACTGGTATTTCTCCTTCATCCTTATCAAGCTTAACTGATGAGCTAATGGGGGTTAATGTTGCTGAGCATGACTCCATTCTAAATTTCTTTAGTAATTTTTTGGTGAACTTTGTCTGATAGACAAAAGTTCTAGTATCCAACTGCTTGAATCAATCCGAGAAACAAAGTCTGTTAACCCATAATGTTCACTCGAATTCATTTTGCACCGGTTTAGACCATCTCCAATCACAAAATCTATTTTGGTGTAAATTTTACACTAAAATTATGCGATTTCTGCACCAATTACAACATCCATCTCCAACCCATTTACTTCAAATGTTACACCAAAAAGAATATTCTCGAAATATTCTTTGTATTTATATTATTTATAAATCATTAAATCAAATTATTTTTTAATTATTAATAATTAACATAAATAAATTTTTAAAAAACCAATAATTATTATTTAAAATTTTTATGTTTAGTATCTCATTATTAAAATAATAAAATAAATATTTTATTATTATTTAAATAATATTTATATTTAAAAATAAATAATAAAATTAATACATATTTATAATAATTAAAACAAAAAAATAAAAAAAAAACCTCTACGCGCCATATTTGGCGCAGAGGTGGAGGCTGCGCTATTTGGGCCAAAATAGCGCAGTTTCCATTGGAGTCAATTTTTGCACCAAAATGGTGCTAAAACACCATTAGCACCATTTTGGTGCAAATGTTGGAGATGTCCATAGCAAACTTCTTGCAGAGTTTGGAGTTAATGGATACAAAGATAATGTCATCATTATAGATTTGTGTTGAAAATTAATATTTTAATATTGAATATTTGAATATTGAATGTTGAATATTTGAATGTTGAAAATTAGGTAAAATTAGGTGTTGAATATTGAAATTTGTGTGTGATGATGAAGGTAATGATGTAATTTATTTTTGGATTATTTGTAAAAATTTTCTATAAATAGATCTCTCATTTGTGAAGAAAATCACAATTGAGTTGAGAGAAAAATATTATAAAGTGTGTAGTGTGATAATTTTGAGAGTTTGAGATTTTTACTTTTTACCGTAAATTTTTACTTTTTCACAACACGTTATCAGCACGAAGCTCTAAAAGTCCTCCATATTTTTCCAAGCTCCAAAACAGAAGAAAAAGGTAACAAAAGTAATAATATTTATTTTATTGTTTATTTATTTATTGTTTATATATTTACTATATAATATAATGTTATTATAAATAATAAAAATAAATTTTTCAAAAAACTTGTTATAAATCCTGGGAGGATGTTAAGACGACATCCCACACTCCCGGTAAGGGATACGACAAGTATAAAAGTCTATAAGGTTTTTAAACAAAATATCTTATGATACCTCATTATAATATTGTGATATGATATACATAATTATTTAAAACATTACTAATATTATATACACCATATTATTACCATAAAATTATACAAATACATACATTTATTTTCTTGTACACCAACGGTCATAAACGGTAACAAAACGGCTAGTTTTTGCCCTATAAATATGATCTCACAAACACATTCAATCACTCCAACTTTCTCTTCTTCTCTAAAATTATTCTTCATCAAATTTTTGAAGAAAAAGAAGATGGCTTTCACAAAATTATTTTTAATTATTTTGGTTATAATACTCACGAATCTTGTACTTATTGGAGAATATCCTCCTCGTCAGGGGCGAAGCTTATTAAGGCCCAGTGTGGGCAGGGGCCAAAAAAATTTAATAGTATTTATAAATGTAGGCAAAACAATTTAATATTATTTATAAATATGGCCGCAAAAAAAAATTAATAGTATTTATAAATGTGGGCAAAAAAATTTAATAGTATTTATAAATATAAGTGGGCCAAGTTTTTTTTAAAAGCCCTCTAAACAATTATTTCAAAACATAAGTCTAGAATTACACCGTCAAGAAAACTGAAAGGTCTTGGATTTGGGTCAAAGCAGATGGCAGGAGAACAATTTTTGCTTACTGAACTAGCAGCGAACAATATTTCTGTGTAAGATAAGTAAATCGAAGAGTTTCCGATTCATATTTTTGTTGATGCTTGTCGTATAACTTATCGACATGCAACTTCAAGAGTTAAATGATAGTTTCTCAGAGGCAGGTACAGAGTTACTCCTTTGTGTAGCTTGTTTGTATCCACAAAACTTGTTTTATGCTTTTGACAAGAAAAAATTGATGCAACTAGCTGAATTTTATCCACAAGATTTTTCAAGATTTGATCTCCTCACACTTGATGATCAATTTGAAACTTATATATGTGATATGCGTTCTAACAAAGCATTTCAAGGATTGAAAGGACTTGGTGATCTTTCAGAGAAGTTAGTTATGTCAAAGAAAAATATGGTGTACCCATTGGTTTATAAGCTTTTGACATTGAAATTAATTCTACCGGTTGCAACGGCGATAGTAGAGAGGTTGTTTTCTGCCATGAGAATTGTGAAAGACAGGTTGCGCAATCGAATGCGTGATGATTGGATGAATGATAGTCTAATTGTCTATGCAGAGAAAGATATATTTCTGACCGTTGATAATGAATCTATTGTACAAAGGTTTCAAAATATGAAATCTCGAAAAGAACAATTGTAAGGTAGTTATTTTGTGATGTTTTATGATTAAAAGATTTTTTTTTTGTTTTATAACTTATAGCATATCATAGCCTACACTGAATCAAAATTTTAGCTCCGCCCCTGCTCCTCGTGTGTTTTCTTTATTTTTACGAATGCTTGTATTTGTTGTTTATCAATTACTTTGTATTGCAAAATTCATTAACTAATAAAATACATCATAATTTTTTTTAGTACCACCATTTCAAACTTGACAAAGCTCGAATTTGTTGCACTCGACATTACGAGGAAAAATTATATGCCATGGACTCTCGATGTAGAAATGCATCTTGAGTCATTGGGTCTAAGAGAGACTATTAAAGAAAATGGTATATCTTCATCACAAGAAAAAGCAAAAGCTATAATATTTTTGCGCCGACATCTTGATGAAGGTTTGAAATGTGAATATCTCATCGAAAAAGATACCATGGCTCTGTGGAAAGGATTAAAAGAAAGATTTGAACATATAAGAGAAGTTATACTTCCGACCGCCCGTGATGAATGAAATATGTTGAGATTCCAAGATTTTAAGAAAGTAAGTGATTACAATTTGGTGATGTATCGAATAATCTAGTAATTAAAATTTTGTGGACATGAGGTTACAGAATCAGAAATGTTTGAAAAAACATTTTCCACGTTTCACGCATCAAATATAACTCTACAGCAACAATATAGAGTGCATGGATTTGCGAGATATTCTGAACTCATCGCATGTCTTCTTGTGGCGGAAAAGAACAACGAGCTATTAATGAGAAATCATTAGTCCCGACCCACTGGATCAACAACATTTCCAGAAGTAAATGTTGTAAGCAAAAATGAATTTAAACCTGGAAACCAAAATCAAAGTTATAGACAAGATTTTGGTCGAGGACAAAATCGAGGTCGTGGTCGTGGACGTGGAAGTGGTCATGGTCGTGGACGCGGCCGTGGTTTTGAAAATAATCGAGATAGTTATTTCTATAACTCATCTTAAAAGAGCGTCCCAAACC
>NC_133321.1:13137049-13199631 GCF_012295235.1 Primulina huaijiensis
AATGATGCGAAGAATTATAGAAAATACACATGGTCATCCGCTGAAAGACCAGAAGATCTTTCAGAATAATAAGTTTCAATGTAAATCATGTTCTCTTGGAAAACTTATTATAAGACCATCACCAGCCAAAATCCAAACTGAATCACCAATGTTTCTTGAACGTATTCAGGGTGATATTTGTGGACCAATTCATCCACCATGTGGACCATTCAGATATTTTATGGTATTGATTGATGCCTCCAGCAGATGGTCACATATATGTTTATTGTCAACTCGAAATGTTGCATTTGCAAGATTACTTGGTCAAATAATAAAATTGAGGAATCAATTTCCCGATTATACAATCAAGAAAATTAGACTTGATAATGCTGGTGAATTTACTTCTCAGACTTTCAATGATTATTGTATGTCTATGGGAATCATTGTTGAGCATCATGTTTCTCATGTACATACACAGAATGTATTGGATGAATCATTGATTAAACGTCTGCAAATGATTGCTGGACCAATGATTATGAAAACAAAGCTTCCTATTTCTATATGGAGACATGCAATTTTACATGCCACTGCATTAATTCGCATCATACCAAGTGCATATCATAAATACTCCCCATTGCAGCTTGCATTTGGTAAAGAACCGGATATTTCTCATCTGAGAATTTTTGGATGTATGGTGTATGTGTCTATTGCACCACCGCAACGAAAAAAAATGGGACCTAAAAGAAAGATTGGAATTTATATCTGTTATGATAGTCCATCAATCATTCGATATCTTTAACCTCAGACAGGCGACATGTTCACAGCACGTTTTGCTTATTGTCATTTTAATGAGGAAATCTTCCCAATGTTAGGGGGATACAAGAAACATACCGAAAAGAAAATTACGTGGTATGTATCATCATTGTTACATCTGGATCCAAGAACACAACAATGTGAAAAAGCAGTACAGCAAATTGTGCACTTACAAAGAATAGCAAATCAAATACCAGATGCATTTACAGATGCAAAAAAAGTAACTAAATCATATATACATGCTGTAAATGCTCCTGCTCGAATTGAAATTCCAAAGAAACAAATTGAACAAAGTCATGATGTCGTAAAACGCCTGAAGCGTGGAAGGTCAGTCGGTTCCAAGGATAAAAATCCTCGGAAAAGAAAAGTCATAGAGAAACACGATGATCACAAAATAAAGAATGATGTTCTTGAAGAAACACATGATGATCACAAAATAAAGAATGATGTTCTTGAAGAAACACATGATGATGAAAATGTTCTGTCAGAACTTTAAACTAACGAGAATCATGAAATCTCTATCAATTATATTAATACTGGAAAAATATGGAACCGAAAAGATATAGAAGAAATTGATGATATATTTTCTTATAATGTGGCAATCGACATCATAAATGATAATGAAGATCATGAACCAAAATCTTTTGGTGAATGTAAAAATCGGCAGGATTGGATAAAATGGAAAGATGCCATCCAGGTTGAATTGGATTCGCTAAATAAACGTAATGTTTTTGGACCTATAGTCCTTACACCTGAAGGTGTAAAACCTGTTGGATACAAATGGGTTTTTATTCGAAAGCGAAATGAGAAAAATGAAATAGTAAGATATAAAGCTCGACTTGTTGCACAAGGTTTTTCTCAAAGGCCTGGAATTGATTATGAAGAAACGTATTCTCCTGTGATGGATGCAATTACGTTTCGGTATTTGATTAGCCTGGTAGTATCTGAAAATTTAGAAATGCGTCTTATGGATGTTGTTACAGCCTACTTATATGGATCACTTGCTAGTAATATATATATGAAAATCCCTGAAGGATTTAAGATGCCTGAAGCGCAAAGTTCAAAACCCAGAGAATGTTATTCTGTGAAATTACAAAGATCATTATATGGGTTAAAGCAATCCGGCCGAATGTGGTATAATCGACTAAGTGATCACTTGATCCCCTTGTGTTTTCATTAAGAAAACAACATCCGGATGCATAATTATTGCTGTATATGTTGATGATTTAAACATCATTGGAACGAATAAGGAAATTTAAGAAGTTGTTTCATACTTGAAAGAAAAATTTGAAATGAAGGATCTTGGAAAAATCAAGTGTTGTCTGGGTTTACAAATAGAACAAAAAGAATGTGGAATATTTGTTCACCAGACAAATTATACAGAAAAGATCCTTAAACGTTTTAATATGGATAAATTAAATCCTCTAAGTACTCCAATGGTTGTTAGATCATTAAACATAGAAAAGGATCCATTCCGTCCATGTGAAGATGACGAAGATATTCTTGGTCTAGAAGTACCATATTTAGGTGCTATTGGTGCCCTTATGTATCTTACAAATTGTACAATGCCTGATATATATTTTGCCGTAAATTTATTGACAAGATTTAGCACATATCCAACAAAGAGACACTGGAACGGAATTAAACATATATTCCGTTATATACGAGGAACGACAGACTTGGGACTTTTGTATTCAAAAGATGCTAATCCAAGTATAATTGGTTATGCCGATGCTCGATACTTATTTGATCCACACAAGGCACGTTCCCAAACTGGATATGTATTTACTCGTGGAGGCACTGCAATTTCTTGGCGTTCACAGAAACAAACGCTCGTAACAACTTCATCAAATCATGCCGAGATTATCGCACTACATGAAGTAAGCCATGTGTGTGGTTAAAATCAATGACCCAACATATCCAAATCTCATGCGGATTATCATTCGACGAGAAGCCTGTGATACTATATGAAGATAATGTTGCATGTTTGCTCAAATGAAAGAAAGATACATAAAAAGCGACAGAACTAAACATATTCCTCCTAAGTTTTTCGAATTCACCAAGAAGCTTAAGAAGAATAAATATATTGATGTTCGTCAAATTCAATCAAGTAAAAACTCATCAGATCTCTTCACAAAGGCACTTCCTACGACAATATTCATAAAGCACATATATAATATTGGGATACGCAATCTACGAAATCTGTGAAGAATTGTTCGTGTCAACATGAGGGGGAGTTTACGTGACTGCACTCTTTTTCCCTTACTATGGTTTTTATCTCAATGGGTTTTTCCTTGTAAGGTTTTTAACGAGACAGTATAAAAACACGTAATGAAGACAATCATTATGATCATCATCACAAGGGGGAGTGTTGAAAATTAATATTTTAATATTGAATATTTGAATATTGAATGTTGAATATTTGAATGTTGAAAATTAGGTGTTGAATATTGAAATTTGTGTGTGATGATGAAGGTAATGATGTAATTTATTTTTGGATTATTCGTAAAGATTTTCTATAAATAGATCTCTCATTTGTGAAGAAAATCACAATTGAGTTTAGGGAAAAATATTATAAAGTGTGTAGTGTAATAATTTTGAGAGTTATAGATTTTTACTTTTTACCTTAAATTTTTACTTTTTCACAACAATTTGGACTAATAAAATATGATCACCTTTAACAAATGTAAATAATGTCTTATCAACTGAACCAGTTGAGAAACTATGATCCAACAAAAATTGTGGTAAAGTGTCATTCCAAGCTGGTGATGCTTGTTTTAATCTATACAAGGATTTATTTAATTTAAAAACATGATTAAGTAAAGTATGATTAACAAAACCTGGAGAATATTCCATATACATTTCTTATTGAAGTATGCCATTTAGAAAGATGCTCTTCACATTTATATGAAACACTCTGATGTTTTTGTAAAAAGCAAGAAAAATTCTAATTGCTTTTAATCTGGTTACATATGCAAAAGTTTCATCAAAGTCCACGTCTTCTTATAACTAATATTTCTTTATTCTTAATCACAATTTCATTCATCTTTGTTTTGTTTATTTCTATAAACCCATATAGTTTCTATGACTGATTGATGAGAAGGCCTAGGAGCTAAGTATCATGTTTTATTTCTATCAAACTGATTCAGTTCTTATCGCATAACATCTATCCAACTGTTGTCTAAGAGAGCTTTGTCTATCTTTTAAGTTTTTGATTTAGAAATAAAATTATCATCCGAGAATTCATTAATCATTTGTCGTCTAATTCTAAGAGGTGCTGAAGAGTTACCGATCACCAGCGATGACGAGTCTTACTCCATTTATAATTTGGTCCAAGTGGATTGCTATTATCATTGTTTGGAATAAGATCAGTTTGGTTTGACTCGACTCAGATCCCATGAGCTTGGTTTCCATAAGCTTGGATATCATTAGTTTAGTTCAGATCAGTCTGGTTCTCATGTTCTTTGTTTATTTGTCTAGCTTACTGATTTGAAATTTCTAGTTGGGTGACTGATGAATCCTTTTATTGACATTGATTTCATCTTGATATCATATGCTAAACCAATTTCTTTCATCTTATTGCTCAAATTAGTTAGGTTATTTTTATCTTCAATCAGTTTGGTTTCATAAAAAAAAGCTCGAATAATTTCTTCAATATTTACAGTTTTCTTATTAAATACATGAAAATCCTTAATGACTGCTGAATAACTAAGGAATATGCCAACATAAATTTGACATCAAATGCAAAAATATGAATTTTATAAGTATTATGATTCTAAAATTTACGGTAAAAAACATGAAAATAACATAAGTTAGGTTTACTCTCATTCCATATCTCATATAGAGTTTTACCGGCCTTTTGTTAATCGTGGATCGATATTGTCCTAGCAGCTTATTTCGAGTCCTGTTTCTTTGTTCATCCACTACATTCTATTGAGGAGTTCTTGCTGTCGAGTACTCATGTTGAATTCTCTGTTCTGAAAATACTCATCCAATGTTTTGTTAGTTAACTCAGTACCTCGATCACTTCTGATCCTGATTATTGATTGCGATTTTTCATTTTGAGTATGCTAAGAAATTTAAACAGTTGAGTACTAATATGATATTTACCACTAAAAAATATAACACAAGTAAATCAAGAAAAATCATCAATAATTATAACTGTCTATCTCATCCCTCCTGAACTGATTGTAGGTACAAGACCAAATAAATCCATATACAATAGTTCTAACTTTATATTAGCCAGTTTGCTACTTTTATTCTTAAAGCTAGAACAAATCTTTTACATACCTAACTGACATGCTGAACACACATGATTTTTAACAAATTCAATGCTAGGTAAGCCATCCGCTTGGTTCAATTTACGCAGATTATTAGTTGATTTAAAATTGAGATGATTCAGTTTTTTATACAATAACAAATGTTTATCATTATTAATAGCGGCAAAATAAGTTGTGTATGTATTACCATTTCTAATTCTAGTTAACAAGATTTTATTATAACTGTCCTTAATTAAACGGTTGTTCTTATGAAATTCCCTTAAGTAATCATCATCACATGCTTTACTGATACTAATTAAATTATAACACAGATTTTCAACAAGTAATACATCGTTAATTACTATGTTTCCACGAGTAATATTACCTTTACTGACGCGATTCTTCAAACACGAAAAGCAAATGCGCTCAAAAACTGAGTCACGCTCTTGATTCGATGAAATAAAGAACGTTGACTTGTCCAGATCTTTTTGAAACAAGTAAATGTTTGTGATATTCATCTCTAAGCTACGAAAAACTTAGCAACAAATATTCACGGAATTAAACAACTAATCTCAAATGAACTTTCAAAAAACTCGTCTTTGAGAATCCGAATGAAGAACAATCGACAATCGTCACAAAGAATAAATATTTGATAAGTTTGATTTTTGTGTGTACAAAGTAGAGCTTTGAAAATCTTGAGAGAAAACAAAAAAAATTGATAAAATATTCAATAATTGTCTATCTAAAAGTTACAACTTTTGTTTATATATAAAAATATATTAAAATTCGTAATCTAGGGTTTTCTTGTACGATCAAGACAACACACATGTCTGTATCTCTTCCCAAGATTAAGTACATTATGTCCGGTCAGATTTATATCATACCCCCCTTCTTCAAAAATATTTGTCCTAAAATCTGGCTCCCTGCAAAAAAACGAAGCAAGTTAATAATAAAAAAATTATATTATCAACATGTTTACCTTTCAAATCTAGTTTATTGGCGCTGCCGTCCACATGCTTTATCACCGCTTGGAACCCTAACTTAATGGTTGCCTTCACCATGTAATCATCAACTTCACCATACACTAAATAACAAACGACACCAACTGAAAATAACAAAATCTCATTAAACATCATGAAAATCAAATTTCTTCCATTCTTAATCCTAGTTAACAACACAAAATTTTCTATACAAATGTAAGACATTTGCTCACTAGGATTAAGACGCAGTTCATGCACGATATAAGGTTTTAAACTAAACGTCATTTTCCTATATGTGATGCATGTTTCACCAAGCCACTCAACATTTCGCTTCAAATGTAACCAGCACAGAAAATCATGCATTATATCATTGATAGAATCATAGTAATATGCCTCACTATCACGTAATTCTTGCACTAAATATATAATGAAAAATCTATTCCTTTAAACATATATTCACCATGAACAAAAAAATATATTCATGATGAACAAAGAAATTATCATATTCATCCATGCAGCTCTGAAAACCATCACCCAACAAACAATAATCATGCAAATAGGACACAATACAATAATTTAACACATCACAAAAGTCAAGTCTAATGCATATAAACTCTTGTAGCAAACAAATCTTACCACCTTAGTAACTCTCGAGAAATCAAATTAACATAGGTACATGCAATTTATCAATACTCTCAAATCCATAACAATCGAAGAATAATCATAATATCTGGTCCTTTAACCACCAAATTTGCGACCCATTCTCCAATCTCTTGAAAACAAAACCACATAGAATTAAGATAAGGAAGCAAATCATACCTCATGGCCATTGCATTGACAACTATTCTTGCCTCATCTCTATTGCCCTTGAATTCAGGTAGTTGAACTCATTGGATTCTCCCATCAACAAGACTCGTTTGTCTCCTCATTATCACATCTCCAGAATCCTACAAAGAAGATATAACAATGCTCGAGTTTGAACCGGCTATATCATCACAAGAAGAGTAAACCTTTGTATGATAGTCTTTACACAAAAAAGATTGTGTTTGTAGTCTTGATATAAAGAAACGTTAAATATTATGCGGATTGAAAAGTCGCAACTTACAATCGAGAGTATTCTACGAGTTTCGATTAAGCAAAATATAACTCCTAAGTGGAATTTGATTTGTACCACGAGTTGTAACAATCAAAGTCTTTTAATTGATTTCTTCATAAGCGGAAGAGAATGTGCGACGTAGGAGTTGTTATTCTTCGAACATCCATAAACAAATTTTTGCATTTTTATTTTATCACGTTTAATTATTTGTTTCGATAGGCATTGTTGAAGCATTTTACGTGCTCTTTCAAATACCAAAATGTTTCAAACAATGTGTTTTATAAAATACTTCAACCAAACTGTTTTTATTATTTCAACTCGCATTCTCTTCAAATCATTCACAAAATGTTTAATCGATTTTTCGCGGGTTATGTTGAGTTTCTTCCGCTCGGTTTAAAACTGAACTCGATATAATTTCTCGACGCTCGATTCATTTTTGAATATTTCAAGAACGAGTTATTTTAGAAGTAAAATATTTTATAAGTTTTTATTTACACCCTTTAACCACATTTCTAATCCTAATAGGTGGCGGCTGTACTTTTTCATTAAAAGAAAAAAAATTCGATTTCATATCTATGTAGGGATGACAATTTTCCCTACGAGTTCAGAGCCTCGCGGAGAAAATCTGAAATGAGTATGGGGATCCTCGATTTTTTCGAGTTCGGGTCCGAAGATTTTTTAAAATCCCAAATAGTTCGGGATGGATATGACCTTATTATTAATAATAACTAATAAAATCATATTATTTTAAAAAATATTAATAATAATATTATTAAATAATCTTGAAATTAAGAATAATATTATTACTAAAATTAAATTTTTTTTAAATATTAACAATAATTCTTTGAAATGAGGATGGGATGTGAATGGAAACTTGATCTCCGCAGGTTCAGGTTCAAGTTCAGGTTAAGAGATTCCTCCGAACTTGAAAATCGGGGACCGGCTGCCCCGTTCCCATCCCTATATCTATGTAATTCTGTTTTAGTTTTTTAAGCCATTGGAATTTTAGTTATTTGTGTACTTAAAGGTATAAATGTGGATTGGTTTCATGTTGTTATAGTGTTATTATACCATAAAAGAGGTGCAAGATTTGATTTTGATTTTTTTTTATTTATTTACATTTTAATGGCATCATTTTTTTATAATAAACAAATAAAAACCTGATTTCTAATATAAACGATGTAAATCCCGACTTGGCTCGTTAATTATAGCCTCTTAGGTTTAGATAGGGGTGTCAAAAGCAGACACGACCCACAAACCCGACACGGTTTACCCGAAAAAAATCAGGTTTGGGTTTGGGGTTTTCGAGTTCGGGTCCAATCGGGTTGGACCCGATAGCTGACCCGAAAATAATAATCGGGTTGGGTTGGGTTCAGGTCAACCCGGGTTGACCAAAAATTTTAATTTTTTTGAAAAAATATATAATTAATATATATGAGGGAGATTATATTATTATGTGTTTAAATTAAATTATTATTATTATTTTGAATTTAATTTAATTTTATTTAAAAATTCAAGATCGGGTTATACGGGTTGATCGGGTTGATTCGGGTTCAGGTTCGGGTTGAGAGTTTTCGGGTTGACTCGGGTTCAGGTTGAGCAATTTTTGAATAGTACTATTGATAAACCCAACCCGAATCGACCCGACCCACCCGAATTGACACTCCTATTTTTAGATACAAAGAAACTAAATGTTTAAACAGAGGAAATAACATAAAATCGATTCACAAATGACAAAAAAACTTATTTGTCATTTCGAATTGCATGCACATTTTCATTTCATATTTTATCATTAATTATTTTTTTCGAAAAATCAGTATATTATGATGATTGACCTTTTTCATATACACAAATACACAATAATTAAAATTTTAATTGTACGAAAAAACTTTTCATTCTTCGTTTGATTTTTTTATTTTTTTTTGTAATGTTATAAGTTTCAGAATTTGAAAAGATTATCTGAAAGAAAACTGAAGAATTAAACTGATCGGACAAATCGAATAATCATAAGAGATTTCTACGTTTAACGTCAATATATAAAAAAGACAAAAGTTAATTCAATTCCAATGTACTTAATTGAGAAATATTGAAGATAGACCAATTAATCCACTAATGTGAGAACCCGAATTTCCAGCAGTAGCTAGCAGCAGATAGCAATATTCAGTAGCAATGCAAAATTCCAGCAGAAGCTAACAATTCAAGCAGCAATTCCAGCATCAACTAATATTTCAGAAGCTGGTATTTTCCAGCAGATAGAATCCAGCAGCAGAAGAGTTCAGTAGCACGAGATTCCAGCAGACAGCTACTGATTCTGCCTATGACTTGTAACTGAAATATTTAACATGAAATAAAGGTTGTTAAAGGATGCTAATGACAGATTATGGTCATTAATTGAGAGGCTAACAGTCAGAATTTCGCCTATAAATAACACCCTAAAGTCTCTGAAATGGTTTTACACAAATCTTGAGTTATCACTTGAAATTCAAGCTAAGAGAGTGCATTTTCGAGTAGAAAAATCTAGTAGAGAGAGAGAGCAAAGCAGATTTCGGAATTCAACCGAAATTTCTAAGCAAATTACTGTAAGTGGGCTTATGTATAAATATTTTGAAATAGGTTTGTATTTTTGAAGCACTGAATCCTAGTGAACTAACTATTGGAATATATATTCTGAAATATTTCTGATTCTTGATTTCTGATTTCTGGCCTCACCCCTTAGAGGAGAGAACATATAGAGGACTCATATCAGTTTAGCCATGAAATTCACGAACGTGCTCAGTGCTTGCTTGTTTAATTTTCAGTTTTGATTTCTGTTCTGAAAGTAAGAGTTTCTGTATATTATTTGTATTACTGTTTCTGTTAAAAATGGTTTTGAAAACTTGGAGTTATTCCCGCCCCCGCTTACTAATTGACGACCATATCACTCACCCACCAAACCCATCTCCGATAAGAACGAGGAAGAAAGGTTAGAAGAAGAAGAGTAGAATCAATTCTGGGGCTGGTGAAGAAGACTGTTATTTCCCAGTTCTGATTTATGTTTTTATATTCCGCTGCATCTGTTAAAACATTGTTATGTCTGGTTTTACATTTTCGCTTTAAAACATTAGTTTTTTAAGTTTGTATCAAACAATGAAATATTCAGTATTATGAATAAAAAAACTGGTTTCTGAATTTTATACTTCTGAGGCTTGTTTTCGAATGTAAATTTTAGAGCAACGCCGGTGTCGATAAACCCCATCCTTGGGATGTCACATTGAAGTGATATCACAACAAACCAGGTTTCATAATCTGGGGAGGAGGAATTAGAAATAATAAGTTCTGATAGACTTCTGAAAATAAGTTATGATAAACTATTGTAATAGACTTCTGAAAATAAACTACTGTAATAGACTTCTGAAAATAAACTACTGTAATAGACTACTGAAACGATAGACTAACTACGTACAGTTGGGAAAAATCAGTAAGGGAAACAAATCAGAATGCAGTACAGTTCTGAGTATTTCAGCAGCATGTCTGAAGAGAGAAAAAAAATTTCAGTAGACAAAACCAGTTGACCGAAAAACAGAAGAATCAGAACCAGTAGTCCTAAACCATAACCAGCAGATGGAAATCAGTAGATCTGTATGCAGAGGACTTGGTCATTAGAACCAGAATGCAGAAGATTGATTCTAACAGTGCTAGAAAGCAGCAGAATTGATTGCAGTAGTATCAGAATTTCAGTAGAAAGTGAATTCTAGCAGGCGCATGCAGTAGACTATGCAAATTGTATGGAAGTTGAGGTGTTTTTCGCACAAACTTCAAACGACCATAACTTTTGATCCATGAGGAATTTTGACTATTAAAAGATACCGTTGGAAAGTTCTCGACGAGAAAAACCTAAAATATAACCATTCAATCGTTCTAGCACCACCGACGAACCCTAAAATCCTTTGTTTAGATGGTGATATCATCATTTTCGTAAAATTTTCCAATTTTTTTGAAACTTTGAGGAATTTTCATTTCCAAACGGCTCAATATTTTTGCACCAAATTTGGTACACTTCATGTTCATGATGTGAAGGATTTTTAGTAAATTTTTAACGTGATTCTAAGACCAAAAATTTTTGGGCTATTTCTTCTATTGAATGTATAGGCAATACTGATTTTGTTCATTCCAGCATTTGTCTATAACTCGACCTGATCATTTCTGAACATTCACTTTCATGTTTTGGATGTAGGACATGGCTGACCAGAGTAGCTACATTAAGAGCTTAGAGAAGAAGATAGAGAAACTCAAGGGACATAACTATTCCTTAGAGCTGGACAATGATGAATTACAACGTTGAACAGAACGCTTAAGAAATGATGTTCAAAGTTATGCTCACTATCTGCATGAGGCAGAAGAGAGGAATAGGAAAGCTCAAGAAGAGTTCGAGACCTCCCAAGAGACTGTTGCAGAGTTAATCGGGTTACGTGAAACCTTGGTTAAGAAGATCCAAGTGCTTAAGGATCAAAATCACCAACTCGTGCACCAGCATAATCAGTATAGTGAGCAGACTGATGCTCAGATTCAAGAGTTGCAGAACACTATTGAAGTTCTTAGCGACCAGAATGCAGTTCTGCATGGTCATATTGAACATCTGGAAATAGTAATAGCCAACCATGAAGACGAACCCGAGGAGGATCCCGAAGAAGCTAAGAAGTCGAAGAGGATCCTGTGATATTGGGATAAGGAGAAGTGATAGATTAGACAATCAGTAGTAGTTCTTTGTAATAACACTTGTTCCATTTGCAATTCTGTTACAATTTTCGAATTTCAGCTGTAATTGCACCTTTGTGAGAAATCAATAAAATTTATTTATATTCATTGGTTTCATATTTAAATTTTGAGCAATTACTCAGTCATTTGCTTTTTTTGATTAGTCCATATTTTGCCAAAAACCTTATAACTTTCATATTGTAGGAAATGGACGGAAGACCTGTGAGAAACAATCGCAACCCTCGTTATGGAAACCGTAACAACAACCGCAATAACAACTGCAATGATGATGATGCACAACAACCACCACCAGCAGTTGGCCTCAGTCATGTGGATTTGATGGCTATAGCCACGATTGTGGCAACCACGCTACAAAGGTTTGTCAAGGTAGTTGTGAGTACACCTTTTCTTGAGGATAAAGCAGCCAAATGGTGGGAAGGAGTCTCATCAGCTATGTTAGGGACGGGACCTATCACTTGACAAAGGTTCCGAGAGGCATTTCTGAGGCAGTACTTCCCGACAGCAGTTCAAGTATAGAAGCTGTCAGAATTTGAAAGCTTGGTTCAAGAACCAGACATGTCAGTGGTGGAGTATTCATCCAAGTTCCACTCCTTGGGAACTTACTCCCCAACTATCATGGGAGACGAGGACTTGAAATACATCGCTTCAAGAAGGGATTGAACAGTCACATTCAATCTGCCCTTGCGGTTATCGAGCCCAATAGTTTTGATGAATTGATGGGAGCTGCCATCAGGGCTGAGAATGACATCAAGAGGCATGAAGGTGAGAACAAACTCAAACGTCCTCAGCCAAGCCAGTACCAACCGGACCAACAATTCAAGAAGCCTAGGTTTCCAAGCAATCAATATACCAGTGCTCCAACCAAAGGAACCACTTCCTCTCAATCAAGCAAAGAGGGAGTCAAGTGCCAAACTTGTGGATTCACTCACACTGATGAATGCCGTAGGAATTCTGGAGCTTGTTTCCGTAGTGTAAAGATGGACCATCACATTGCTCAATGCCCTCTTCCAGATCCAAGGAATGGTCCAGCAGGGGGAACAACTCTAAACAAACCTAAGGAGAACAAGCCAAATGCTCGAGTCTATGCCATCACTCAAGAAGAGGCTGACAATTCAAATGATGTCATAGCTGGTACCATTCTAATCAATAATATACCTGCTTTTGTGTTATTTGATTGTGGTGCTATGCATTCATTCATGACTAAGAGATTTGCCAAGAAGTTAGGAGCTAAGCCTGATAACCTAGAAGAACCATATAGAGTAGCAATTCCTGCAAATTGGATTTTTGAAACTCGCACTCTATATCGGGATATTAGTGTTCTTATAAAAAATCAGAATTTCAAGGCTAATTTAATCCAACTAAACATGGTGGAATTCAATGTAATTCTTGGAATGAATTGGTTAGACAAGAATCAAGCTTTAGTAGACTGTCATGGAAAGATGGTAACCATCCAAGCTCTACACCAAGAGAAACTTTCATTTCATGGTAAGACAAGAGAACAAAAGACTCTCCTTTCTGTTTCTCAAACTTGGAAAGCCATGAAAAGTGGAGAAGAAGTTTACCTAGCTATGTTAAGCGAGGTAAAGGAAGAAACCACACTTACGCTAGAAGAGATTCCGATAGTACAAGAGTTTCCAGATGTCTTTCCTAAAGAACTCCCTGGCACAATTCCCGACTGCGAAGTGGAATTTGAGATTAATTTAGCACCCAATGCTACACCAATCTCAAAAGCACCATACCAAATGGCTCCAGCGGAATTGAAAGAACTCAAAGAACAACTCCAAGAATTGTTGGATAAGAAGCAAATCCGACCAAACGCATCTCCATGGGGAGCTCCTGTCCTATTTGTAAAGAAAAAGGACGGAAGCATGAGATTGTGTATCGATTACAAGGAACTGAATAAGATCACAATCAAGAATAAGTACCCACTACCAAGTATAGATGACCTGTTTGACCAACCCAAAGGAGCTACAGTATTTTCGAAGCTCGATTTAAGGTCAGGCTACCACCAACTAAAGGTCAAAACAGAATATATTCCAAAGACAGCCCTCAGAACGAGGTATGGACACTATGAGTTCATGGTAATGCCGTTCGGATTAACAAACGCTCCGGCAGCCTTCACGGATCTCATGAACAAGGTGTTCAAACCGTTTCTTGACAAGTTTGTTGTGGTATTCATCGACGATATTCTGGTATATTATTTAAGTGAGGAAGACCACAAATAACATCTTCGTCTCCAGACGCTGAGAGAAAAAGAACTGTACGCCAAGTTCAAGAAATGCGAATTTTGGCTAGAGAGTGTCACATTCTTGGGACACATAATATCAGTAGCAGGAGTAGCTGTGGACCCTAAGAAAGTACAAGAAATCTCAGATAGGCCTAGAACAAAGTTAGTGACAGAAATTCGAAGTTTCTTGGGACTAGTAGGATATTATCGAAAATTTGTGAAATGAGTTCTCTTCAATAGCCATACCCCTCACTAAACTCACGCAAAAGAACTCCAAGTTTCAATAGAGTGAAAATGTGAGCAAAGCTTCGAGACTTTGAAGAGTAAACTTACCTCTACTCCGGTATTGGTATTACCTATGGAAGGCAAAGACTTCACCGTCTATAGTGATGCATCTAAAGGAGGTTTAGGATGTGTACTCATGCAAGAGGGAAGGATGATTGCATACGCGTTGAGACAGTTGAAGCTTTATGAACAGAATTACCCACACATGACCTCGAGCTAGCAGCAGTGGTATTTGCACTAAAGATTTGAAGACACTATTTATATGGTGCTAGGTGTGAAATATTCACCGATTATCAAAACCTCAAGTACTTGTTCACACAGAAAGAGTTAAACATGAGGCAGATACGGTGGATTGAACTATTGAAAGACTACGACTTGGCGATAAGCTACCACCCAGGCAAAGCCAACAAGGTAGCAGATGCTTTAAGTCTAAAGGATACGAGTAAGATGATCCTGACATCACTTTCAGCACAACCATATCTTCGAGAGACAATCAAGATAAGTCAAGATAGAGATTCCGCTTTAGTGAAACTGAAAGATCAAGCTGAAAGAGGGAAATCCCCAGATTTCGAGACAGATAACAAAAGAATCTTGTAGATGAAAGGACGATTGTGCGTACCATACATCGATAACCTTCGACAAGAAGTAATGTCTGAAGCACATAAGTCAAAATTTTCAGTCCATCCTAGCAGTACCAAGATGTACAGAGACATGAAGAAGAATTTCTGGTGGAGTGGAATGAAAAAGGATGTTGCGATATTCGTTTCCAAATGTCTTGTGTGCCAACAAGTCAAAGCATAGCACCAAAGACCTGGAGGACTTCTTCAACCTCTAGAGATTCCAGAATGGAAATGGGAACATATCTCCATGGACTTTGTTATCGGGTTACCAAAGTCTAGACAAAGTCATGATGGCATCTGGTTAATCGTAGATAGACTCAAAAAATCTGCGCATTTCTTACCTGTCCGCATGAACTATAATTTAGACAAGCTAGCCACATTGTACATGAATGATATCGTACGATTACATGGAGTACCAGCTAGAATACTATCAGACAGAGATCCAAGGTTTACATCTCGTTTTTGGAAGAGCTTTCAACAAGCCATGGGAACTAAGGTCACTCTCAGTACGGCCTATCATCCTCAGACCGATGGCCAAACAGAGAGGACAATTCAAACTCTAGAGAGGACCTTTTGAAATTCTCGAGAAAGTGGGAACACTTGCTTACAGATTAGCACTTCCCCCTGATATGTCAAGGATCCATAATGTTTTCCACGCTTCACAATTAAAAAGATATATTCCCGATCCAAGTCATATTCTTGACGCTGGACCACTGTTAGTTGAGGGCAATCTAAATGAAGAAATGAAGTATGAAGAAATTCCGATTCGAATTGTGGATAACAAAGACCAAGTACTGATGCGATGAACTATTCCATATGTCAAAGTACAATGGTCCAATCACATCGAAAAGGAAGCTACTTGAGAGTTAGAAGAAAAGATGCGAGAACAATACCCTTACCTCTTTGAGGATCAGGTGTAGCCAAGTTTCGAGGCGAAACTTCTCATAGGCAGAGAGGGATGTGAGAACCCGAATTTTAAGAAGTAGATAATTTCTGGCAGTAGCTAGCAGCAGCTAGCAATATTCAGTAGCAATGCAAAATTCCAGCAGAAGCTGACAATTCCAGCAGCAACTAATATTTCAGAAGCTGGTATTTTCCAGCAGATAGAATCCAACAACAGAAGAGTTCAGTAGCGCGTGATTCCAGCAGACAGCTACTGATTCTTCTTATGACTTTTAACTGAAATATTTAACATGAAATAAAGGTTGTTAAAGGCTTTTAATGGCAAATTATGATCATTAATTGGGAGGCTAACAGTCAGAATTGGCTAATAAATAACACTCTCAAGTCTTTGAAATGGTGTTACAGAAATCTTTAGTTATCACTTGAAATTCAAGCTAAGAGAGTGCATTTTCGAGCAGAAAAATCCAGTAGCGAGAGCAAAAAAGATTTAAGACTTCAACCGAAATTTCTAAGCAAATTACTGTAAGTGGGTTTATGTATAAATATCTTGAAATCAGTTTGATAATTCTTGTTGATGCAAAGTATATGTATTTTGATCTCTGATTTTTTAAGCACTGAAACCTAGTGAACTAATGGTTGGAATATATATTCTGAAACGTTTCTGATTCTTGATTTCTGGCCTCACCCCTTAGAGGAGATAACATATAGGAGACTGATATCAGTTTAACCATGAAATTCACGAACGTGCTCAGTGCTTGCTTGCTTAATTTTCAGTTCTGAAACATGTAATTTCTGTTCTGGAAGTAAGAGTTTCTGTATATTATTTGTATTACTGTTTCTGTTATAGTTTTGAAAACTGGGAGTTATTCCCGCCCCCGTTACTGAGTGACGACCATATCACTCACCCACCAAACCCATTTCCGATAAGAACGAGGAAGAAAGGTTAGAAGAAGAAGAGCAGAAACAATTCTGGGGCTGGTGAAGAAGACTGTTATTTCCCAGTTCTGATTTATGTTTTTATATTCTGATGCATCTGTTAAGACATTGTTATGTTTGGTTTTACATTTCCGCGGTAAAACATTAGTTATTTGAGTTTGTATTAAACAATGAAATATTCAGTATTATAAATAAAAAGATTGGTTTGTGAATTTTGTACTTCTAAGACTTGTTGTTTTTGAATGTAAATTTAAGAGTAACGCAGGTGTCGATAAATCTTCTTTCGTCGTGGTATTTCTTTCGAAAACCTACTTTATTTAATAAATATATTTAAAAAAACATTAATATTATTTTTTAAAATTAATAAAATTATTTTATTAAAAAGTAAGATTATTTTAAAAATTAGAATAATGATTTAAATACTGTAAAATATATTTAAAACATATTTATTTAATATGAATAAAATTTAAGATGATTGAGTTGGCAGTGAGACCCATAAATAATGAGTTTTAATGTTAAAAGAAATGTGGGTAAAAGATATATGTTATTATAATGAGTATGTGGCGGTGCACCCTACGATTTTTGATGAGTTGATGTGTGTTATTGTGGGTGCTCTTATTATACATATACTAAAAATTAAATAAAATGGCCCCACGCTTCTCCATATAGATCCACCCCTTTGTACAATCTTTAAAATTTTCAACTTTACAGTTTAAACAATCTGTGATTGTAATCGTGTCCATGAAACTGGAACAACGAGCTCCGCGATAGCCGATAGCCTCCGTTATCTTTATCTGGATGCACAGACAATCCTTTGGTAGTTTTGTTTCCCATTTCCTGCTTGCACGGGCCCGGAGCTTTAATACTTGAATAAAATCGCAAATAGTAAAGATGTGATCATTTTTGAAACCGTTGTCAAATCATGTACTAATATATTTTGTTGTCATTCCATAACTTTTGGCAAAAACTTGTATGAGACGGTCTCACGGGTCATATTTTGTGAGACGAATCTCTTATTTGAATATCTATGAAAAAATATTACTTTTTATACTAAGAGTATTGCTTTTTATTGTAAATATCGGTAGGGTTGACCCGTCTCATAGATAAAGATTCGTGAGACCGTCTCACAAGATACCTACTCATAACTTTTTAATAACAAATCAGGAACTTAACCGTAGTTTCTTTTCTCGATTAAATATAGAATGGAAACCAAATTTTGATTATTTGTAAGAGAAAAATAGAAACTAAGTTAACTTACAAGATGAATTTAACTATCGTTCCTTAAATATAGTATCTACTAATCTATAATACAATGTTTTCCATAAATCAAACAATTGAATTTCATATTTCGAGATCATAAGCATATGGCCAACCGGGCTTTTGCCAAACTCTGAACGAGGCTATTGGGCTTTTCTGAGGCCCAATCTGATTTATTAATCTTTGTCTCATATCGTGTTTGCAAGAATTTATTTTAAATGCTTTTCAATTTCTACTTCTAAATTTCAAACATTTCATTTGTTAGAAGTTGAAACGGTTAAAATTAAGCTCTTGTAAATATTATTTTAATTTTCAATTACCAACAAAGAAAAATACAAGACTCATGGTTTTGTTTAGAGGGATATATATTTTTGTTTATGCTTGTTCTATTTATGAATAATTCATATGAAATTGAACAAAACCGCAAACCAAATTGCTGAAAATTTCCCATAAAATTGCCGTTCGTGTTTTCCCCTGAAGTAAGTGATCACTTCTTTTTCATGTATACGGATACATACGCTACTTTTATATGGAGGTTAAAATATTATATAATTTTATTTAAGTCCTATATATGTTATTATGAATCAAAAATATAATGAAACACTTTACATGGGTGACCTTCTAGAAATTTTCGTGCGTCAAACTGTTGACATAGCGCCCAGAGGCGAAGCTTATTAAGCCACACTGGGCCAAAAAAAATTAATAGTATTTATAAATGTGGGCAAAAAATTTTAATAGTATTTATAAATATAAGTGGGCCAAGTTTTTTTTAAAAGCCCTCTAAACAATTAATTCAAAAATATAGGCCTAGAATTACACCGTCAAGAAAACTGAAAAGGTCTTAGATTTGGGTCAAAGCAGATGGCAGGAGAACAATTTTTGCTTACCGAACTAGCAGCGAACAATATTTCTGTGTAAGATGAGCAAATCGAAGAGTTTCTGATTCATATTTTGGTTGATGCTTGTCGTATAACTTATCGACATGCAACTTCAAGAGTTAAATGATCGTTTCTCAGAGGCAGGTACAGAGTTACTCCTTAGTGTAGCTTGTTTGTGTCCACAAAACTTGTTTTATGCTTTTGACAAGAAAAAATTGATGCAACTAGCTGAATTTTATCCACAAGATTTTTCAAGATTTGATCTCCTCACACTTGATGATCAACTTGAAACTTATATATGTGATAAGCGTTCTAACAAAGCATTTCAAGGATTGAAAGGACTTGGTGATCTTTCAGAGAAGTTAGTTATGTCAAAGAAAAATATGGTGTACCCATTGGTTTATACGCTTTTGACATTGACATTAATTCTACCGGTTGCAACGGCGACAGTAGAGAGGGTGTTGTCTGCCATGAGAATTGTGAAAGACAGGTTGCGCAATCGAATGAGTGATGATTGGATGAATGATAGTCTAATTGTCTATGTAGAGAAAGATATATTTTTGACTTTTGATAATGAATCTATTGTACAAAGGTTTCAAAATATGAAATCTCGAAAAGAACAATTGTAAGGTAGTTATTTTGTGATGTTTTATGATTAAAAGATTTTTTTTTGTTTTATTACTTATAGCATATACACTGAATCATAATTCTAGCTCCGCCCCTGATAGCGCCGTTTGATCTGTTTAGCTATGTGAATCGTAAAATAGTGATATCGGATCTTAACTGACAATACTACCTCTCCTGAGGACAGAACCAACGATAGGAAAAAGGTAAGAGTGATATTTAAGATATATGAGACAACACCAACAGATAGCTAGACACACACCTCCCCTAATTCATGTGCCTAACTGCCCGAATAATTAGAACCCAAGTAAGTGCACTCTGTACTGCCACAACTATAAGAAAATAAAATCACACATTGGATAACAGCTATAGATTTTGACATAGTGGTAAGAACTTGATCTGAAAATATATATATACAACAGAGTAGAGTAGTATAAACTAGCTTTTTTAAAGATCTTGGTAAAATATGCCATGTAACAAGTTAAAAGTAACTTCTACCTCTAAGATAACTAATTAGTACAACCAACCAAGTAGAAGGACAAAAAGATATGATGATCAGAACAACGAAAACCGAAGAATCTTAATCAAACACTAGTAGAAAAATCGCTTTTTACTTCGCGTATGCAATGAAGCAATAAGGTAGTTAATTGCCGAAGTATATTGACGTGAAGTAATAGATGTACCTTTTACTTCGCATAATAACCGAAGTTATATGATTGAAAATACTGAAGTCTTTGGCCTGTTTTCGAAGGAAAACCAGTCCAGAATTGGACCGGTACCGAAGTAAGAAATGTGTTTTACTTCATCGGTTATTGTAAATAATGAAGTAATATATTATATATAACTTCGTCTTAATTTTTATTTAGCGAAGTAGTTTATAATATTTTACTTCATTATTTTCAATAATCGACGAAGTAATTCATCTGAAAGACTTCATAGTTATGTATTTTGATGAGGTAATAGACACAAACAACTTCACAATTTATCCTATTTGTCGAAGTAAATATAATCTATAACTTCAGCATTTATCCTATTTGTTGAAGTATTTTATATTATGTTACTTCACAATTTACATTCAGTGACGAAGTAAGTAGTTCGAAAGACTTCAGTAATTTGTATTTTAGTGAAGTAATTGCACAAAACAACTTCGTTTTTATAGAACAATGTTGAAGTAAATTAATTCTATCACTTCGTCTGATTTCTTATTGACGAAGTATTTAATATTATGTTACTTCACAATTTGCAAATAACAACGAAGTAATTTACCTGTTACACTTCATTATGTTTTATTTTGATGAAGTAATTGTTAAAAAAAGACTTCGCAATATATGACTTAATACACTAATATAATTAAACTCATAAACTATCCATATAAAAATGATTAATATCCACGAATCCACAATTACATATTCATCAATCCACAAGTAACCCAAAAAATGTATCTACAAAATCAAAAGTATATCCAAAAATCCACAATGACAAACAAAATATTTGTCCCAACATACACCATCCATCTAAACACCTACATAAGAGTAAACAAATTCACTCCATTCACTTCTGACCTCGTCATATTGAATTTTATAAATTCTTGAGGAAACATATCATTTATTAAAGTACCTCCCATGATGGATCCAGTCTCGCATCCACAAATGCTTTCCAATGCGCTAGTGGGAGTTGATACTGACTTGGTGGAGAAATCAACTTTTCAGGATTATCTTTGTTCGGCCAAACAAATCTTTGATCCAAAATCTTTTTCTTCTTTACTATCTTCCAAATTATTGTCCTTTGCATTCTTTCTCTTTTTACCTTTCACACTAATCTTCTTTCCGAACACACACCTTATGTCAGAAAGCTTGTCAAACAAAGCAACCCAGATAATGGTGTAGATGATTCTCCATGTTCTTCCATACCATCGAACTCTTTAATTTGCCTCTGATATAGATGAAACCGTGGTAGGAATCGTCTATGACCAACAAATGACATTTTCTTCCCATTTTCCAAATGCTTTGCACAAGTACCTTTTTTGCATACTGGGCATGCATAATAACCATGTGTAGTACATCCACTAAGGTTACCATAGGCTGGAAAATCATTGATGGTCCATAGTAAGACTGCTTTAAGAGTGAAAAATTGTCTTCGACAAGCATCATAGACACCATCAACTCCATCCCACAATCGTTGCAAATCTTCAACTAACACATCAAGATAGACATCTATATCGTTTCCTGGCTGTTTAGGCCCTGAAATGAGCATAGTTAGCATGATGAATTTTCTCTTCATACACCTGTTTGGAGGCAGATTATAGGTGACCAACATAATTGGCCAGCAACCGTACCGACTACTAAGGTTGCTATATGGATTAATGCCATCACCTGCAAGTGCCAGGCGAAGATTTCTTGGTTCACTTTCAAAGTCGGGCCACATATGATACACCAACTTCCAAGATGGTGAATCAGTTGGATGACGTAACTGACCGGGAACTCCTGTGGTTTCTGCATGCCATGTTAAATTTTTGGAGGTATGTAGAGATTTGAACATGCGCTTAAATCTTCGTATGGGAGTGAAATACCACAACACCTTTGCAGGAACACCTTTCTTCTCAACGTTCTTCTCCGTTAGCTTCCACTGTGACAAGCCACATTTAGGGCAGTTTACGCAGTCTTTATATTGCTTTCTATAAAGAATGCAATCATTGGAACAAGCATGAATCTTTTCATGACTCAACGCCAAACAACTCAATGTCTTTTTTACATCATACATTTTGGTTGGCAGGTTGTGATTATCTGGTAGCATATCCCCAAAATCCATTAGTAGATCCGAAAATAGAGCGTCACTCATCCCATGCTTTGCTTTGGTGTTGTATAGTTTCACAATTGCACTCAACTTTGTGTAACGATTACATCCATTATACAAAGGTTTCTCTGCTTCCTCCAAAAATTTCATAAACGCTTCTGGATTTTCTGTATAGTTATCATATGCGCCTCACACATATTAGTGGTTTCAAAGTGTCCGTGATAGTTACCAATTGGCTCCTTGTTCGTGCTTCAATTTACTTTGTCACTTTCAGCAAACTCACCGTGCCAAATCCAATTCACATAATTTTGACTAAAACCATGGAAATAAAGATGCTCTTGAATGGACTTAGCTGGTCTTTTTTTTAAGATTTTTACATTTGCAACAAGGACAATGAACTAAATTGTGGTCAATATTGGGATTCTCTAAACAACCTCTGATAAACAGTTCCACACCCTCCTCGTACTGTTTTGACCTTCTATCCGAGTGAATCCAAGATTTATCCATTTCAATACAGCAAAATACCAGAAATATATAACAATAAATTTGATCTAAACCTGAAAATATTACATTTAGTAATGTCATTTTCAATTTAATTTGTTGAACGCAAATAAAACGAAAGATGACTACAAATTGATGATAATAAAGCAACATTGGTAAGTAGACATTTTCTGAAACTAGAAATGCGTATGGAGCACCAATAATTTTGATTCCAGGCTACATAAATTAAAGGCCTACATCATGTACATAATCATATTCTCATACAGATAAAACTAAGAAAACAGAAATCATAAAACGCGAGAAACTTCCTGTGCTAAAGCTGACAAAAATCAAAACTTTCACCAGAAATTACGAGCCAAACTAGGTGTATCCATAATTTTCATCCGTAAACAAAAGGATTTTAACTTCTCAAAACAATTAACCGAGATCCTCAAGGTAAAAAATTGAGATCTCGGATAAGATCAAAACAAAATCAAAATTTAAGACAGCCGGCCGCACATTCACAAAATCCACAAGAACATTAAGCCAATTCACACGAAACAATGCTTCATTTTTCCACCAATCCCTCTGCATCAGAACAAAAGACACCAAAATTCACCAGAAAAAAATAACCTCGCAGATCGCACGCCATACAGCACAAATCCAAAAATTAAATCAACAAAATACAAACAAAAAACCACATCAAACCGCGAATCCACCAAAATCAATAAAAAAAACTCGTACGCAATTCAGATTTTTACCTCACCGGAAGTACAAATCTGGCGAGGTTCTGGAGAGAGAACGTGGAGAAAGATAAATGGAGCTCCCTCAGAACAGCGCGAACAGGACGATAACTTCTCTCTGATGTAGGCCTTTAATTTATGAAGCTTTGAACGGTGGTGGTGGTGGTGGGTTTTGCTTCCCTCTCGGTGAGTGGATAGATCGAATGAGCTCGTGTACGTACGTCTCTGATCGAAGGAATATATGATATAATCGATATATATTAAATATTTAATTAAACTTATCGGTTCATCTTATTACTTCAGTATGAACTTATTTTCCTTATTTTTTATTTCATCAACATTGATATGCCGAAGTAAAATATAATAAAAAAAATATAGTGAAGCCCGTGTTTTTAAACATCTGAAGTAAAATATATTATTTTACTTCGCTTGTGTTATTACTGAAGTTATTGGTAATGTATTACTTCGTAATTTTTTATTGCCGAAGTAACGCATGCCGAAGTAAAATTCGATTTTTCTACTAGTGAAAGTTCTCATGTATATATAACTACGAATCCAATATATTGAATACAGAGTAACAAGCACATGTATACATACAATTACACAAGATTAATTATATACATCGGCGCCGCCGCACACTGATACTGGATAATGGTTTTATTATCTTCATAACCGCCACTACTACAAAAACGACAAACGACAACGGATTTTATCCGTTGTCGTAGCCGTTTTAAAACTGTTGTAACAGAGGGTGTTGTTGAAAGTTCGTTCAACGACAACGGTTTTTATCCGTTGTGGTAGATCAAAAAAACCGTCGCAAATAAAAATAACGATGGGTAGGAATAATACCGTCGCTAATTCAAAATTAGCGACGGTTACATAAACCGTCACTAGTTCAAATTAGCGACGGTTTGGTCAACCGGCGCTAATTTAGCAATCATGTTCGTCGCTAATTTTAGCGACGGACAGTGGTCAAGATTTCCGTCGCTAATTTGTTTCGAAAAATAAAAAAAATACTTTTAATAATTTAATAAATCTAAAAGAAACTAATAATCCAAACTAAAATTGTGTAAAAGAAAAAAATTTTAAGTGTTGTGAAGTAGTAAAATCAGGTAAAAGAGAAAAATTTTAAATGTTAAGAAGTGGTGAGAAAAATTTCAAGTGATGTGTGAAGTGATAAAATGGTGTAAAAGAGAAAAATTTTAAGAGTTGTGAAGTGTTGTGGAGGAAAATGGATCGGAAATGGAGATATTTATAGACAGTTTACGACGGATTTTGGTTAAACCGTCGCCAAATGATAAACCGTCGCATATTTTTATTTGGCAACGGTTTAAATTTAAACCGTCGCTAAAATTAGCGACAGTTTCAAAACAATGTTGCTAATTTTAGCGACGGATTTTATGAAACCGTCGCTCAATTTAAAGATGCGGCGGGTTTTTTTAAAACAGTCGCTCAAAGTAGCGACGGTTATTTCAACGGTTTAGACAAACTGTCGCTAAATTTAGCGATGGTTTTTCGCTAAATAATGCAACGTTTTCCAAAACCGTTGCTGTTTGTCAAAAAACCACGCTAATCGACAACGGTTTCTTCAAACCGTTGTCAATTGTCCAAAAAAACATGCTAATAGACAATGGTTCATATAAAACCGTTGTCGTTGACCCTAAAAAAACGCTCAAAGACAATGGTTCTATAAAACCGTTGTTATTGATCCCAAAAACCGTTGTCTTTGACCCCCAAAGACAACGGTTTTCGTTGTCTTTGCCCCCCAAAAGACAACGGTTTTCGATAAAATCATTGTTAAAAAACATACGACAACGGTTTTTATGAAAAACCGTTGTCGTATGTTGCGTTGTTGTATGCAGAATTTCTTGTAGTGCGCACGTACATATATAGACAGCCTTGAGTTACCTAGGGTTTCACATACTGTACATGTTCTACATATTTACAGCAAGCCAGCGCTAGCTCTTGCCTCTTGTAATGAGTTCAACAAAGTAAACGTGCAGCACCTTCTGAAGAGTACCGCCCCCGAGCCGATGATGACGATGTTCTTGTGGTTGTGGATTCATTACCTCCCAACATACGAGATGCAACATCTCCAATATTGTTTGGAGGAGTAGCGGTAGCTGAACGAACTGGAAAATCGCTCACAAGAGAATCTGTGCGAGGCTTGCCGCTATAGGAGGAAGAAGGATTTGATGCCATGGTCGATCGATTGATATTTTTTTTAGCTGTGTGTATATATTACACATCTGAAGGAGTTTTATACATGAAATATCAGGTGCATGGCTCGGGGGTCAAATTAGTAATTTGGCTATATATGGTAGACATATTGAATTTGTTGAATAATGTCTTTTCTTGCTAATTTCCATTTCTGTACACGTAGCGTGTGGTTAATCTGACTTTTGGAATTTTGAATCGTAAGCCATATTCCATGAGGACTTAGGATTCAAATATTAGATCGACAAAATTATAATTTTTTATTCGCCGGGAAAAATAAACTTTGTTATGATACATTAATGAAAATTAATATCAAAATATTTTCAATGTAAGATATAATTTTTTAAAAAAATTTTTTTTACCATCTCTCTAGAATTTTTTGTAAATCAATATTTTTTTTAATAATGTAAATGCATATTTGTGTGTGAGATTATATTGTGTGTGACGATGTATGTATATATGAGAGACACTTTAGTAGCCTGATTTTTTAAGGCATTACATCATGTATTGTTTTACCAGGATACTACGTTATTTAATCTTCTTCCTAATTACTCGGAAATACCATTAATAATTTTGATAAAGTACTAATATGGAAAAAATCAACAATTTTAATAAGTTTTTAAATTTTTTGGAAAATAAATCTATTGGCCACCATGTCACATTTAATTTGGGTATTTTCCATTAATTCGTCAAACTTTGGTATTGATATACTAAATTTTAATTTTTGAAAATTTTGGACCGACTGCTTACATGTCAGAGGCCACGTCATCATTTATGGTCACATTAGCATTTTCCGATGACATATTATCATTCTAATGAATAAGCCCTAGGTCCAAAAGATGGATTGGGCCAAAAAGGTGACTGCTCGACATCTCCAGCTCTTGACCCTATTCCTTCTCTTCCCTAATTTCTGGCCACCATTTCAATCCACATTCGTATGTTTGAGTACACAAATAACTAAAATTCCAACGCCATAAAAATACTAAAACAGAATTTGTAGAACCCGTAAATTTGACTACGTATAAGTCATGCATAATTCCTAGTATTTAAATTAAAATGATTTTTATTACATGAGTAATTTAATTATTTTACGCTGTAGTTTAATTATTAACTTTTAAATTAAATAAGTGAGGCCAGACCGGAGTTGGAGTAAAGAGATAAATTTTAATATTAAGAAAATGTTCTTAGAATTTATTTAAGATAAATAATAAGTCATTTTAAAATAAAATAAAGTTTAGAGATTTATTTAATTAACTTGAGATAAGTAGCAAATAAATTCTTTATGTCCAATAATTTAATTAATAGCTTAAATTAAAATATGTGACCAATTGAGATAAGTTAATCTAGACTTATTTTAGTTAAAAAATTATAATTTAACATGATAGTAAATTTACCTTTAAGATTTAAAGATTTAGCCATGCATACAAGATAATGTTATTCCTTAACTATTTTATTAATTCACTAAAATATTTAATGGGTAGATAAAACTCTAAAGAATTAAAATACAAGATTTTAGCAATATTTCCCCTCCAATTAATATCAAAAAAAAAATCGGCCATCTCATTTTAAAAGATTTAAGTTTATTTGTCAACTCATTTCCTTGATTCCTTTCCTTATCCATTTTCTTGGGAGATAATTCCATCACACAAAATATTCAATAATTATTAATTAAGCAATTTTCCTACCCCATTTATTTAGTAGAAAAATCGGCCACCTTGTTTAAGATTTAAAAATATTTGACAACACATTTCTTTGATTTTTTCCTAATCCTTTTCTTGTTAGATAATCCCCTAAACTTTTATTCACCAATAATTAACATTTAAGCAATTTTCCTACTCATTAACTAGCAAATAATCGACCATCACCCCATTTAAAATCTCCTTCAAATCAAATCATATCATCTCATTTCCTTATCTCCCAAACTAAAAAGATAACAAGATTCATTCCTCCCTTTTATCTAGCACCTTCCCTCATTTCTCCCCAACCATTTTCGCCCCACCATTCCACCGAAATTCAGTAGGTTTCAGGGAGAAAATCGTGTGAGGTTGAGAGAAAAACAAGAGAGAAAATTTGTAGAAAGAAGCAACTCCGTCTCCACCGCGCCGCGTCGTGTTTTCTTTTATTTTCTTCAAAACAAAAACCAAGGCATGTCTATACTTTCCTTCACTCTTCAATCAAGCCATATTAGTTTTTTAAAACATCATACTCATGATTTTATTAAGCAAAAAACCGAAATACATGAGAGACATTTTCGAAAATTATGTACAGAATTTTTCTGGTTCATTTGTGCCTTCACGGGTTCGGCTGTTTTGATGGTTTCAGGTGGTTGGCTCGATCCTAGGCTCCCAAGGCTGCACCTAGGCACGTACTAGGGTGTGTCAAGACCATGTTGGTCCATTATTTCAAGCCCTATGCATGCTGGAAATCAGAAATGACAGCAACTTCCCCTCATGTCAATTGTGTGTTCGATTTTTCTTGTTGCTGTCAAAGGAGGATGTTTCTGATCTTGGCTGCCCTATGGGCTATAGCCATGGTTAGAACATCTCCTTACTGTGTCTAAAACGTGACCAAGTCGGCCTTTTGAGGCCTGGTCCATGATGGAATCGGTTTTCAAATAGAAACAAGAACAGCCCCTTCGACCCTTTTTAAATTCTGCATGTGTCCTCTCGGTTTTGGGTGTTGGTGTGGATCTTGGTTGGCTCTTTAGCCCTTAGCCACTGTTCATACCATACCCCTTGATGTCTAGATCAAGCCATGGTCAACCAAATGGCCACTGGAAAGGTCCATGACAGCAAGAACGATTGCAACAGCCCACGCGCGCAGGTTGGCCTCTCGGGTGGGAGTCTCGGCTGATTCATGGTGTGGTTTGGATTGTGGCTGGCCTAGGGCCCTTAGCCATGGTTCAAACCATACCTTAGGATGTTGGGAAGAGGCTCTGGTTGGTGGTTCAAGCCCCAATGGCCATTAGCCTCGCAAACGACGCATGCAAGTGCAAGCGCTACTGCTGTATTTTCTGGACAGCAACTTGACGCTTCGGTTCAGAGGCTCGTTCGAGTTCTTGGTTGGCTTCTAGCCTATGGCCTTGGACTGTACAGTGCCTCATCGAGTTAGGAAGGTCATGTTTTTGACCGTTTGTGATTCGGATCATTTTAGAGGTCGTACGAGAAATTACGGTGCGATGTGCCAAATTGACTCTTGAAAGAGCGTTTCATGTTTTGGCCTCCATTCACCAAAATTTCGGCCCTTGTCATTTTAGGAGCATTATTTCATCATTTTAAGTGTATTTTAATCATGACTAAATAATGGTTCGGTGTTTGTTCGGGTTGGCACGGAGTCATGATTAAATACGGAGTCGTTGGGCGTAATTGTCTCGTTTTTGGATTCAATTACAAAATTTGGTGAAGAAAATCATTTGCATATTTTTCATGATAAATTTAGGTCGCAGCGAGCCTGGAAACGATCCAATCCATGTGGTAAAATAATACAGAATATTTAATTATGCCATTTAATTATATTACGTGCATAAAAATATAAAATATTCATTTTTTTGAGATTTATGTGATATTGCTTGTGGTCAATTCACTATCATGAGAGCATTGTATTATCCGGTCGCTAGTTATCGGTCAGTTCAGTTTGTACCACCCAGTATACTGTGGCATTAGTCTGATCAGACGTTCATTACTTCACCCGGTCGCCAGTTACCGGTTCCCGTCGCCAGTTACCGGTCAGTTCAGTTCAGTTCAGTGCAGGCGCCACTTGCGTAGAACATAATCTCAACATTAAATTTATGACATGTTATTTTATGACAGGGCTCGATTGAGCAAGCATTTCACTTATGATGTTTAGTCAGTTATGCACGTATTATAATTGCTCATGATAAGTTATTTTCACATTATGCCTCATGACATGATATTTTTATTTCCATGAAACTTTATTATATTATTTACTCATATTTACGATATATGCATGCTGAGTCTTTAGACTCACTAGACTTGATTGTTGTAGGTACTGATGAGGTCGGGACCGAGGGCGGGGACCAATGAGCTAGCTTGGGTCTGCAGTAGTGGAACCCGAGGACCTCATTTACAGCACTTGCCATTTTTATGTTCAAACAATTTTATCAGTTGTTGGATACTTTAACTTGTTATTTTGGCGAGTAATGATTTCTTCCGCTGTGATTTTCAACGTTAAACTTTACTTATCAGTTTATTTTATAAATGAGGTATTTTAATTATTTAAAAAGAAAATTTTAAATTTTTCCGCAAATTTTCAAACACGAATTTTCGGGCCATTAAAGAATTACTAAGATATGAAATCGAAATTCCCTTTTCCTTATTGCAAAAGTAACACATTGAGAAAATGGTCAAATAATGTATAATATATAGATCAGTACTCATGAACAAATATTCTAAAGTTGTTTTCTAATCTTTAAAATATTGAATCTTATTATATTATCTTTTTTGTTGACATCAGTATATTCCAAGCAATGACAACGAATATTAAAAAGAAATACGATGGAAAGGAGACCAATGTATACTCTACGTACAATCGTCTGTTGAAATCAGTATATATGATTGCCTTTTCGTTTTATTTTTCTTTTTTCAAATATGTGAAGCACAACAAAATTAATATAAAGTACAATTGAAAGGTAATATAATAGCTAATAATTAACAAATTAAATTTTCTATCGGGATAAATATATTTCCTGGAATGAAAAATAACTCTTCTGATACATGCAATAACTTGTTCCATTTTAGATTTTTGTTCACTAAATATTCAAAGTTTGGTTTGGTGCAATAACTTTGTATTTTTTATCTCCTAATCTTATTTCATTGGAGTGCTAAAATGTCATCGGAAAATAGTAATGTGACCATAAATGATGACATGTCCTCTGACATGTAAGCAGTCGGTCCAAAATTTTCAAAAATTAAAATTTAGTATATATCAATACCAAAGTTTGACGAATTTATAAAGAGATCGAAAACAAGAACTTGTTCGCCCATCCTTCATTCCTTTGTGGGAAGTGTGGGGTTTCCCCCAATAAAACTGGTACTTTGTTAGGGTGTTTGTATAGAATCGACATTGAGCGACTCCCTTAATACTTGCAAATTTTAAAAAGGAGAGCTACACTAATAGAAATCCTAAAGTACTTAAAAATAACTCTTAAGGAGAGAAGAGTAGAATAGGATTTTGGAGCCAACTGGCTCGGACACACACAGTAGTATTTGCACATCTTTTGGATAAGACGGGACACGAGAAGCTTAAGATCAGCCATGTCTACCTAGTCGCTATAAAGTGTGCGGAAACACTTAGGAGGATTATGTGCCCTATCATCTATGTCGGGCGTATGCAAGTCGAAACAACTGGCATGCCCTACTTATCTCTAATTTCATCACCCTCTCAGGATCTAAATAATATCCACACACCTCATACTAAGGAAGCATGACTGCCCTCATTCCTTTGCCCTAATTTCTTAAGCCTCCGAACTGAGGTGTGTACTGCTCAGAGCTCAAGGAGTTCCCACAAAAGGAGAGAGCATCTATGTATTCGACTACCTCACTAACTACCCTAGTGTTGAGACTAGATATTTTTAAAAAAAAATGAAAAGTAACTTACTGAAAGATGTATAGAACAAAGGGTACGAACCGAGCAAAGAAATTTTTTGTCGAGAATGGCTTTTCAGATCGGCTGAGTAACAACATGAAAAGAAAAAAATGAAAATGACAGGAAATGACCGCACATTAATAGGGGAGTTCGGATGATCATGCCACACGATTGGAAGCAATCTGAAGGCCCAAGTTTGGGCAAGAACCCAAGTAGACGGCTAGGGAAATGAACCATCGGGAAATCTAAGTCATCTATATTTTTATCAACGGTCGGGAAAAAAAAAACATAGATCGGGATCTTGATCGTCCATTTCTACGATTCAGATGCAGTATGAACTAACACAAATTTCAAAGAAGCACACAAATCGATTCAAATACTTGGTCTAAATTTCATACTTCTTTTGGACAAAAAAGAAAGAGGTATTACTGATATCTTGTATAGCTAAAACGATCCAAACATGACCCGAACCGATAAATACCAAAGCCCATTTTAAAAAATAATGGGCTCATGTTTGATACAATTAAAATATATTAAGAGCCAAAACGTCACACTGAGGCTGAACTAATCTCAGCTCGGAAAAGATCTCACAAGAAAGAAATGTTAGAATTTTTCTCAAAATATTCATGTTTCAGCACATAATAAACAATATGGGGAAGCAGATCGAGCATTACCTCCGACCATCGAATAATTTGTAAATTTTCTGTTTTCCTCCGATGGAAGCCTTCTAAGCACTCCAACACTCTCTGTAAATGATGTATTTTTTTCTTATTAGGGACATCAATCACCGGTATTTATAGGTCTCTCATACCATGAATGAGTGATTGCGGGAGTCTTATTGTCAAAAGAAGAGGTGCATGCGCATCTCAATTTTCTAAAATTGAGGCGACATACGCATATTTTGTCAAAAATTGTAGGGAATGGATGTCGCCATTTCCTAAAGAATTGCTATATAAAAGACAAATCCGACCGAGTGTGTTCCCGTGGGGAGCTCTGGTACTCTTCGTGAAGAAGAAAGACGGGAGTATGAGATTGTGCATCGATTACAGAGAATTGAACAAGATCACAATCAAGAATAGGTACCCTTTGCCTTGGATAGACGACCTGTTTGATCAGCTTAAAGGATCCGCCGTCTTTTCTAAACTGGATCTGAGGACAGGTTACCACCAGTTGAAAGTCAGGGCGGAAGATATCCCTAAAACAGCTTTACGAACCAGGTATGGGCATTATGAATTCACAGTGATGTCTTTTGGTCTGACAAATACACCAGCAACATTCATGGATCTGATGAACCGAGTATTCAAGTCATTCCTGGATCAGTTCATAGTGGTATTCATCGACGATATCCTCGTCTATTCTCTTGACGAGACGAGCCATGAAGAGCACCTTCACCTTGCTCTGCAAACCTTAAGAGAAAATAAGCTCTATGCTAAGTTCAGCAAGTGTGAATTCTGGCTAAGGAGTGTGTCATTTCAAGGACACGTGATCTCGAGAGAAGGAGTGTCAGTGGATCCAAGGAAGGTACAGGCAATTACAGAGTGGCCGAGACATAAGAACGCCACCGACATCAGAAGCTTCCTTGGATCGGCAGGTTACTATCGGATGTTTGTCGAAGAGTTCTCCTCCATAGCCGTACCACTGACGAAACTCACACAGAAGAATTCTAAATTCATCTGGAATGAAAATTGTGAGAAGAGTTTCCAGACATTAAAAGAGAAACTCGCATCCACACCAGTATTGATATTGCCCGCAGAGAATAAAGATTTCACTATCTACAGTGACGCCGCTAAAGAAGGTCTAGGATGCGTACTCATGCAAGAAGGAAGAGTGATCGCCTACACATCAAGGCAGTTGAAACCGCACGAACAGAACTACCATACTCATGATCTAGAACTGGCTGCGGTTTTCTTCGCCTTAAAGATTTGAAGGCACTACCTCTATGGTGCTAAATGTGAAATCTTCACAGACCATCAGAGCCTCAAGTACTTATTCACCCAAAAGGAGCTGAATATGAGGCAAAGGCGATGGATCGAACTTCTAAAGGATTATGACTTGACCATAAGCTACCATCCGTGCAAAGCAAACAAAGTGGCTGATGCGCTAAGTCGGAAAGGCCCAGACAAGGTAACTCTAGCTTCCCTCTCGGCCCAGCCATGTCTGCAGGAGACCGTCAAGTTAAACCAAGATCGAGACCTGGTACTGATCAAGCTAAAGGAGCAAGTCAGAGAGGGGAAGTCTCAGGGTCATCAAATTGATGACAATGGAATCTTATGGATGAAAGGAAGACTGTGTATACCCGACAGTGATAACTTTCGCCAAGAGATAATGGCAGAGGCGCACAAGTCAAAATTCTCAGTCCATCCAGGCAGTACGAAAATGTACAGGGATCTCAAGAATAATTTCTGGTGGAATGGCATGAAAAGAAATGTGGCTTAATTCGTCTCCAGATGTCAGGTATGCCAGCAGGTCAAAGCCGAACACCAGCGACCTGGAGGATTACTGCAACCTTTGGAAATCCCCGAGTGGAAATGGGAGCCTATTTCCATGAACTTTGTGGTAGGATTGCCAAAGTCTAGGCAAAGCCACGACGGTATATGGTTGATCGTCGATAGACTCACGAAGACTGCACACTTCCTACCCGTCCGCATGAATTACAATCTCGACAAGTTGCCTTTGCTGTACATGGATAATATTGTGAGACTGCATGGAGTGCCAGTGAGCATCCTATCTGACAGAGATCCGAGGTTCGTCTCACGCTTTTGGAAGAGCTTTCAGGAGGCTATGAGACGAAAGTGACCCTAAGTACGGCCTATCACCCTCAAACCGATGGGCAAACTGAGAGGACCATACAAACCTTAGAAGATATGCTGCGAGCATGCGCTCTTGAATTCAGTAGCAACTGGAGCACTCATCTACCCAATTGAGTTCGCTTACAACAACAGCTATCACAGCAGCATCGGAATGGCTCCATACGAAGCCCTTTATGGAAGGAAATGTCGGTCACCACTTTACTGAGATGAAGTGGGGGAGAAAGCCATGGTGGGACCCGAGCTAGTATAGATGACAGTGGACAAGGTTAAAATTGTCCGAGAAAAGCTCAAGGCAGCTCAAGACTGACAGAAGAGCTGGGCAGATCTTAAAAGAAGATCGGTAGAATTCAACGTGGGCGAGAAGGCTTACGTGAAAGTATAGCCTGTGAGAGGAGTTGTCCGATTCAGTAAAGCCGGAAAACTGAACCCTCGATATGTTGGACCCTTTGAAATCTTGGAAAAAGTGGGCACGCTAGCATGCAGGCTGGCACTGCCACCAAACTTGTCAAGAATCCACAACGTGTTCCATGTGTCCCAACTGAGGAGGTACATTCCAGACCCGAGCCACGTACTAGAAATAGAACCGCTCTTGGTCGAAGGGAACTTGGGAGAAGAACTGAAATACGAAGAATTCCCTATCAGAATCGTGGACACCAAGGAACAAGTTCTTAGGCGACGTATCATTCCCTACGTCAAGGTACAATGGCCCAACCACTCAGAGCGAGAGGCAACTTGGGAAGTTGAAGAGAAGACGCAAAAGGAATATCCCTACCTATTTGGAGATCAAGACAACTCCAGTTTCGAGGACGAAACTTCTCATAAGGAGGGAGGGATATGAGAACCGAAAATCTTGCAATAATTAATATTTGGAAGGAAGTTTTATTAGCATAAAATTCTTTTATTTGAAATCCTTGTATTGGAGATTTTATTATTGAAAATCTTAATTATCAAGCCAACAATATTCATATTAAGGCATGCAATTTAGAAAATTTGGAAGTGAGTCTTGCAAGATTTGAGTATCATGCAAATTAAAAGGATTAAGGCATGATTATTTGCTAGGAATTTTTGAAAATCCAACCATATTACATGCCAAGATTTTGTGAGGATTAGATGCTTGATTAATTGGAAGGAAATCATAAAAACTTTGCACCAAAACCGTTGGATCTAGCCACCATATTTTCAAGCCAAATCAAGGGTCATGAGATCAAGAAATCTCACAATTAGGGAACCATATTTTCGAAATTAAGCAAGGGGATTGGAGCCAAATTTTGAGAGATTTGGAGCAAATTTTGGTAGGATTTTAGTGTCAAATTTAGATCCATCTCTCTCACCTATAAATACCACACCATCTCTACTCATTCTCCGTCCCCAAATTTCGAAATCCTAGAGCTGAAAATTTCAAAATTCCAGCACCTTGTCCTAGCCGAAGTTCTACTCAAAATCCGTCCTAGAAAGCCAAGACGAAGTGCCGCCAAGTGAAGAGTAAGGAACGATCCACTTCGAGAAGCCAAGCACCTACGTTTTTAGCATCAATAAACGCTGTAAGTGGGCTTGTTTTAAAAATTTAAATTTCGGTTTTATGCATATGAAATTTCGGTTTGGTTTTAAAAATTCGGTCCAGCTCCGTCTCCCGTCTATACGTTTTTTTTTATGAAATTTTGTTACGTTTTTGTGTTGATACTGTGAGGATTCCTTGAAAATGGGTGGAATTCCAACATATGACCCTTCACGGTGGGATAGAACCGTTTTATGGCCTCGCCCTTTTAGAGGATTAAAACTTAGGGACTGACGTCAGTAAACCGTTAAAGGTGAAAAATCGCAGTGTTATTATGTTATGATATGATGTTACGATTATGAAAAGCATGTGGTATGTATATGTTATTTTCGAAAATGTTGTAAAATTTTCATGTTGTATTCGATATCCTCCCACTTGCTGAGTATTTCCNTGGTTTGGTGTATACTGTGCTACAAAAGCTTGTTGTTATCGGTCGTGTGATTGTTAAACAACGTCGGTGTCAATCCCGAGTTTCGGGGCGTGACACTTCTGATATAAGTCACTTTTTCTTACAAGAAAGGCCCGAACAACTGATATAATGGCATTGACATCCAAGCGAGCTCAGAAGAATACAAAGATAAATACGAAGAAAGTCTCATAAATGTATAACACTGGATCAATCTTATATGATAAGAATAAATCTCAAAGATATCATACATTCAATGTTTATAATATACAACAAATAATATCATATTAATACAGATATTGTAACAAATATCGTATTCTAAGGATTTGTCTTAGAAGAGTTTTTTTTCTACAAGTTATCCAACTCATCCGAGTTTTATAAATATCATACATTCTCATGATTTTATTCATTCACTTATTGTTATCACTTAACTTATTACTACTCTTATTGCACAATTATGTTCTGTTTCCATATTGACTTAAGCATTGGAGGGACTACACCGAAAACATCTCCACCTGTCATCTAACTTTTGTTCTTCCTTGGATATCGATAGCACAACTTCCACTCATATCTGCAAGAAGACGAACCTCAATAAAATTTTGGTTACATTCAGTGTTCCTGCTAAGAAATGGAAATCACGAATATGACAAAAAATAAAATCAATAAACTATTATAAATATTGAACGACTCGATGATTTCTTGTCGACAGTGTACATCAAATGATTCTAATAGGCCGACTTGTCACACAATGATTTAGGAAATATATAAAAATGCTAACCTGGCAATAGGGAGAGTCTGACTAGGATAATAGAATTGATGCCCACGTGGACTGGAAGCTCCAAATTTGGTGGGGACGACCAACTTCACCGGGGACCCACACATTGTTATTTTCTTCCTCGACTTGTATATGAACACGTGTTAATATTGGAGATTTAGGAAGAAATTAAATTTAATTTATTTTATGTGTCACAACAAAAAAAGGGCAAATTGCATTTATTATTTTCGAACTATCGAAATTTTTTTTATATCTTATTTTTATAAACACGAAGTTCTCTCGATGATCAGTGATTTGATATATAGATTATATCGTAAGCGGAACCAAGAACGACGTGATCATTTTTTGAAACCGTTGTCAAATCATTTACTAATATATATTTTGTTATCATTCCAAGAACTTTTCAATATTAAGAACTCCCACATAGTTTCATTTCTAGATTAAATATAGAACGGAACCAAATTCTGATTATTTATAGGAACAAAATAGAAAACAAGCCAACTTACAAGATGAATTTGATTACGGATCCACTAAAATATAGTTTGGTATAATAAATAAGAGAAAGACTGATAAAGTGGTTTTCTACAAATCACACCACTGTATTTCATATTTCAAGATCATAGTCCACGACTATAAAATGGTGGACTTCTTCATTAAATCAATAAATTAAATTTCATTTTCCAATTCTTCAGTAGTCTTCAATTCTTTCTTAAAATTTAATTAGGTCATATAGTTCCAATTTATTGGGAAGAATACATCGAGTTTGTATCAAAATCTAACATTATTTTTGGTTTCTTCAAAATATCAAATGAAATGGATCGATATATATATATACACACTAGAAGTGTGTGTATATATATATATAATTAAACTTCTATTTAAAGATCATGGTAACAAGTTAAGTGTAACTTCTATCTGAAAGGATAACTAATCAATATAACCAACCAAGTACCTCTTAATACTCACGCCTGGTAGACAAAGACTGAAGGTAATAAAAAGCACATGTATATACATGCTTACATAAGATTTCATGTATGTACATACATAAGGTCACACGCGCAAAAATCGCGGGTGGTGCATCATCCCAATACATATATATATATAGAGAGAGAGAGGCCTTGAGAGCAACCTAGGGTATATTTCATATGCTGTACATGTTCTACATATTTACAGCTAGCTAGAACTCTAGTAATGAGTTCACCAAAGGAAACGTGCTGCACCTCCTGAAGAGTGCTGCCCTCGAGTCGATGGTGCCGACGGACTTTTTGTTGTGGTTTTATTACCTCCCCACACACGAGATGCCGCACCTCCATTATTGTTTGGAGGAGTAGCGGTAGCTGAACGATCTGGAAAATCGCTCACAAGTGAATCTGTGCGAGGCTTGCCGCTATGGGAGGAAGAAGGATTTGATGCCATGGTCGATCGATTGATAAACTTTTTTTTATCTCTTCGCATATATTACACTTCTGGAAATGGTGATCGAAGGCCTTTTATAGATGAAAATATCAGGTTAAATTAGTAATTTGGCTATATATATGGACACATTCAATTTGTCGAAGAATGTCTTTTCTTGCTAATTTCCATTTCCGTACACCTAAAGGAAGTCAGATTTTTGGAATTTTGAACTTGTAGAGACGACAGATTCCACGAGGGATTAGGATTCAAATTTTAGATCGACAAAATTATCGTTTTCTATTTACCGGGCAAAAATAAATTATATTAGGTACATTTATGAAACTTAATATCATAATATATTTAATGTAAAATATTATTATTATTTTTTTAATTTTTATACCATCTCTAGATTTTTTTTAATATCAATTTTTTTTAGTGTATATGAATATATGTGTGTGAGATTATATTTCGTGGGGATGCATAATGTATATATGAGAAACAAATGTACATATTTTTTGGAATATATACTTAAATACCCTGATTTTAAGGCGTTACATCATATATTGGTTTACCATGGTACGTTATTTAATTTTCCTCCTAATTACTCGGAAAATACCATTAATAATTTTGATAAAATTCTAATATTAAAAAACTCACACTTTTAATAAGTGGATTAATTTTTGGGAAAATATTGTTTTTGGTCCCTAACGTGTTACATTTAATTAGGGTATTTTCCATTAATTTGTCAAACTTTGGTTTTGGTGTGGTAATTCTTTCAATTTTCAGAAATTTTGGTCCGATTGTATACATGGCACCGGAGGCGTATTTTTTTTTTAAACCTCGGTCAACTTTTTTTTTAAGAAAATGACCTCCTTAAATACACTTGAGGTGTTGAGGAGATCATTTTCTTTAAAAAATGGTTAACCGAGATTATTTAACCAATTTTCCTTGGCACTAGACACGTTAGCCTTTTTTAACAATACATCAATATTTTTCGATGATATGTTAACACTCCAAAAAAATATTATTAAAAGATAAAAAAAGTCAAAATTATTGTACCAAAACCAAACTCTTCTTTATATATGATTTAAATTTGGAAGTCTAATTTTAGAAAACTAAAGTATATTTACTAGCTTAAAAAAAAGTATTTTTACTAAAACAAAATTTTTTTTAAAAAAATAAAAAAGTGTAAAATAAATATTAAATAATGAAAATTTATGATATAAATATACGATAAATATTTTTTAAACATATAATATATAAAAATGTAGACAATATTTATTAATTATATATGCATTTTAAAAAATTAAAATTTTCGGGTCAACCCGACCTAACGTGGACCCTATTATTTTTTCGAGTCAGATATCGGGTCCAACTCGACCCGACCCGACCCGAACCCGAAAACTCCAAATCCAAACATGATTTTTTTCGAGTTGAAGGGTCGGGTTCGATTTTGACACACCTATGCATAAATCAGAAAAGTTATTTTTCATTCCCGAAACTATTTATCCCTATCGAAAATTTAATTTGTTAATTATTCACTATTATATTTCCTTTCCAATGTAATTTATATTAATTTTATTGTGCTTCATATATTTGAAAAAAGAAAAAAAAAAGGCAGTCATATATACTGATTTCAACATATGATTGTACATTATTTGAGAATACGTAGAATATAAATGGGTCTCCCTCCCATCATATTTCTTTTTAATATTCATTGTCATTACTTGGAATATACTGATGTCAACAAAAAAATATAATAAGATTCATTATTTTAAATATTAGAAAACAAATTTAGAATATTTGTTCATGAGTACTGATCTATATATTATATATTATTTGAACATTTTCTCAATGTGTTACTTTTGCAATAAGGAAAAGGGAATTTCGATTTCATATCTTAGTAATTCTGTTTTAATTTTTTTATGGCATTGAAATTTAAGTTATTTGTGTCAAACACATTAATGTGGATTGATTTTTATTTTTGATTTTTAATTTATGTGAAGTAGTTTAATTTCAAATTAGACATCGGACTGAATTTTTTTCTTTTATGTTAAGATTCATAAACCAAAAGTTCTTGTTTCCAGTTTCAATTCGAGTTGGGAATCAAAATGATTTTGGTTTGGTTTTCGAAAGCCAATTCCGATTTAAGGGCCGGGGAACGTGGTATATTTTCTTTATAGGTGTGAGAACCCAAATTTTTAAGTTCATAATTAATTAATAGACATGTATGAGAATTTATTTTCGAGTTATAATAAATTCAAAAATCTTAAATAATACATGGTGTTTGAGATTCCAAGCCAATAAATACACGAATTTCGAATCCAGTGCAGGAGATACACCTTAAATTCGAAATTAAAGATGGATATCAACATAATTGGAAAGAAATATTACATACAAGGAAGTTTTTCTCAACAAAGAATCATATCAATATTTATGGAAGGACTATCTCGATATTTATGAAATGAGTATCTCGATATTTATGGAAGGAACATCTCCAAATTTTGGAAAGAATATCAACCGAATTATGGAAAGATTTTCACTCCACCCCTATAAATACCAACCCATTCCATTCAAAATTTTCACACCTCAAATTCGAAATTCCTCTCTTGAATTTTCGAAACTCCCCTCTCCAATTTCTGCCGAGTAGCGAAGCTCTGCTGCAGTCCAAACCCAGAAGGAATTTCGAACTTCCAGTACATAAACACTTCACGTTCTTTCATCCAAATCTGAGGTAAGTAGGTTTTTGCTATATTATAATTTGAACACTTGTCATTCGTAAGTGGGTTTTTGCTATATTATAATTTGCACACTTGTCCCTTGTAAGTGCGCTTTTGTTATGTATATATTCTTCAGCAAGTGAATTTTTGTTTGCCACACTTGTCCTTCGTAAGTGTGTTTTTGCTATATTATAATTTGCACACTTGTCCTTTGTAAGTGCGATTTTGTTATGTATATATTCTTTCGTAAGTGAGTTTTTGTTCGCCACACTTGTTCTTCGTAAGTGGGCTTGTTTTAAAATATGTTGCGTATGAATTATTTCGTTTTTGAAAGTTCGTTCGAGCATAATTCTTTGTTCACATATATTTCCTTCAAGATTTGTCAATTTATATGTTCAAAGCACTGTTAGGATTCGATTGGATATGGGAAAGGATTTCCGAACTATGACCCTTATACGGTGGGATGGTAACCTTTGTACGANTTATGTATATATTCTTCAGCAAGTGAATTTTTGTTTGCCACACTTGTCCTTCGTAAGTGTGTTTTTGCTATATTATAATTTGCACACTTGTCCTTTGTAAGTGCGATTTTGTTATGTATATATTCTTTCGTAAGTGAGTTTTTGTTTGCCACACTCGTTCTTTGAAGAGGGCTTGCATTTAAAGAAATTATGATTCGTGTACGAATCTCCATTCAGTTTTTGAAAGTACGTTCGAGCATAATTCCTTGTTCATGATATATTTTCTTCAAGATTTGTCAAGTTATTATGTTCAAAGCACTGTTAGGATTCGATTGGATATGGGAAAGGATTTCCGAACTATGACCCTTATACGGTGGGATGGTAACCGTTGTACAGCTTCACTCCATAGAGGATTAACATATTGGACATGGCCTCGCTCCTTAGAGGATTAACATATAGGAGACTGATATCAGGAAACCATGGAAATGAGATGACTTTCAGTGCTAAAAAAAAGTATGATATACGAGTATGATATGTGATGACATGTTATGATTATGAAGTATGAATATTCGTTATTATCCAAGTTATGATATGCTATGTATTCAAGTATATGTATATTTTGCTTCATGTCTCGAACGGCCCCCACTTGCTGAGTATTTCCCAAAATACTCACCCCTTACTTCCTCCCCACCANGAATATTCGTTACTATTCAAGTTACGATATGCTATGTAAATTTGAATTCAAGTATATGTATATGTCGCTTCGTGTCTCGAACGGCCCTCCACTTGCTGAGTATTTCCCAAAATACTCACCCATTACTTCCTTCCTACCCAGATAAGAACGAAGAACAAATGGATGAAGATGAGCAAGAGAAATTTTGGAGATGGTAGAAGATCCCGAGTTATTCCAGAAGTTTTAAAGCTTAGTTTATGTTTATCGTTTCCGCACTGTTAAAATATTTTTAATCAGTTTATTTTGATATTAAAGTTGTAAAGACGATTTCTTTGTTGATTACGAGAAATAAACTGGTTTTGGTATATACTGTACTACGAGGCTTGTTGTTTGACGATTATGTGATTGTTGAGCAACGTCAGTGTCGACTAACCCCGGTCTCGGGGCGTGACATTTAAGTGGTATCAGAGCCACCAGGTTCATAATCTGGTTTGGAAAAAAAATCGAAAAAATTTTTACAAGGGAAAAAAAAAAATTCGGTGGAATATTTGGTAAAGGCCGATGCTATCCCCTTCAAAATGGTCCAACGAGCGGAAATCACCACTTTGTCGTGTGGTATGGGTCCAAATCACGAAATTCTTTCGTTTAGGTCTCTGAAACATCGTTTTTGCCGTTTTAAGAAATATTCGTAGACCCTATAACTTCTCATAGGAAATTCCGAATTCGATTCTGCCACTTGTTCTGAACTCCATATAACATATGCTTTTAGCCCATGTGTTAATCTCGAAAACTTCTATTTTTGGAAATTCTTTGGAAAAATCTCGTTCGATCACTCCGACAGTCCTCTTTATTTCCCAAGTTTACTATTCGGTACCTTACATATTGATATCTTCGATTGTATTCTGAGCATTTCCCTTTTTCTTGATTTTAGGAAATGGCTCGTACCCGGTTCACAGCTCGTAAGAGTTTCATCACCCCTGTTCTAGACAAGGATGAGATTATCGAGAACCTTCAAGCATCCCTAGATCAAGAGAGAGAAGACAATGCGGAGTTGGTAGGAGATTTGAATAACCTTCTAGTCACAAGACACGACTTAGAGGAGTAGAGAGAGCACCTCCAGTCAGAGGTCTAGAGGTTTACTCACTACTATGAGAAGGCAGAACAGGAGCTCGATGCGAACAAAGAATTCCTAGCAGCTGCTTAGGCCGAGATAGCGGAGCTTAAGGCTCAAAGAGAACAAATCTGCTTTGTGGCGGTGCAACGTCATAATCAAGATGCAGCAACTATCCAGGAACTGCAAATGTCCGTGCATAACTTAACCCTACACCATGAACAGCTCGTCAACGAGGTCCATCAGCTGGAGGAAGTCTTCATCAATGTGCAGCTCGAAATAGAACCAATAGAAGGCCCAATAGAAGGTGAGGCAGTGGGAGACGGCGAGGTTGCAGACGATTGAGTGTTAGAGTCCCTAGTAATAAGGATTTGTAATCCAATTGCTTCTCTTGCTTTCTTTTGCGTTTCGAAGACTTTGATCTGTATTTCCTTCAATTGAATTCAATAAAATGTTATTTGATTTATTCCTTGGATCATTAATTGAGCCATTATTATCGCATTATCCCTGTTGTTACAACAAATTCTTAGAACTTGCAATTATAGGAAATGGCTGGCAGACCTCCGAGACAAAATCGCAACCCGCGCTATGCTAATACCAATCGTGATGACAGAGAAGAGGATGGACCCCCGCCAACAGTCAACCTGAGCCGAGCCGATCTCATGGCCATCGCCACGATAGTAGCAACAACACTACAAGGGTTGGGGAACCCGAACGTCAATCACCCACCTCCTCCTCCACCACCAAATGGAATCAAATTCCACTACGAATCACTACGAAAGAATAGATGCCTAATATTTGTGGGTGATTCAGATCCTGAAGCAGCCCAGGGTTGGATCAAGAATGTAGAGACTCAACTACGACTACTCGAAATTCCTGAGATGATAGGATCGATTAACGAAACAAGAGTGTTTAGAAGGGGGGTTGAATAAACACTCACAATTAAAATTGATCTTTTCGAGTTTTGAGTTCAGTTTGGTGAGAAACTGATTCTCGGAATCTTGTTGGTCAATGACAATCAGTTAAACTAAAGTAGTTGCGGAAATTAACTGACTGCAAGATAGAATACAAAACTGAAATAAAAGACACAAGAATTGTTTCTGGATGTTCGGAGATTTCAATTACTCCTACGTCACCCCTTCTATCTCAAGGATAGGATTTCCACTAAAAGACTTTGATCGAATACAAGATTTGTACTGACCCACTTCAGTTTGGACTTATCACTGCCAAAAACCGAAACTCTTAGTATTACAGAATGTTCTCGGTGCATAACTGATCTTAGCACTATCGAATTTAACGATTATTACAAAGTGCTAGTGAGCTCAAATTGTAGCCTTGACTGCTACGAATAAATCAAGTGAGTGTGAGCTAAAATTTTGACAGAGTAATAGCAAGCTTTGAATAGAGAGTCTGTTCGCGTCCATTTTTTTTCAGCTGATCTTCTGTCATATTTATAATATTCCCTTCCAACGGTAACTTGAGATATATTTGAATCTTTGTATCCGTTGATTGCCACTTCATCATTCCTTGGGCATTGTTTGCTTCGTTTATTGTAATGCGGCGTCTTAATTGCTTTAGCTGAAATGCGTTGTTCTAAGCTGTATTGATTGAAGTGCGGGGTTTCGTATTTAGTTGCAATCTGCTATGTCTCTTTGTCGGTTGAATATTCTTTCCCGAGACATGTTTAGTTGAAAGAAGCATACGGCTGAATATATCAGTTGATCGGTTTCCAACTGATCAGTCAGCTGTGTTCGAGAATTCAATTAAGTTCAACTGATAAGTTTCCAACTGATCAGTTGGTTTTCTTCGAAAGTTCAGTTCAGCTGGGTTCGGTTGCCTTAGATAATATGCGCGATACTTTTCAGTTAAGCAAGCTGTATAGATCGACTATATGATCAGTTAGTTCCAATAAATAATCGGTTTGTCAAACATCCAAAATTAAGTTTCCAACAATTTCCCCCTTTTTGGTGTTTGACAAAACAAAACAACTAATAAGTGATCAATGAAGCTTATATAATCTTCAAGTCCGCTGTAGATAAAATAATCAATTGTTGTGTACAGATTCGTACAATGAAAGAATGAAATAATCTGAATGAAATGATCTGTAGCTACATTGTGTCAAATCCATTGAGCTGATCTCCATTGAACTGCTCTATTCCTCCTTTTTATCAAACGCCTCCATTCTGACATATAATCTCTTAACATCAGTTGAAAGAATCTTGACAGAAGTGGCTACGTCTGCGACTGCATTGAGCACAGTGGTTTGCATGAAGTCTATCTTTCTTGATACGAGTGTCTCCACAGCATCAACTCTTTTGCTGATAGTGTCTTGAGTCACTGATAGACTTTCAGCTATACCTCTATTCTTTTGGATTTCAGCAATTGCGAAGGAAATAGAGGTCACGGTAGCTTGAACTGCCTTTAGTTTCTCTGAGTTAAATACTTCTGCATGTTCCAGCTTCAGAGAATGGGCGAGTTGAGTATGCTGAATGTTAGAGATGGCAGAGAGCATTTTATGCATATTATTCTGAATATCTTGAATTTCTTCAAGAACTAATTCAAGATCATTAGATGAATGAGGTGGTGATTGTCCAGAAGTTCCAGGTGCTTGTTCTTCGGAGACTGGATTAAAGACTACTAAAGTCCTGTCAGTTATAACTGTCTCTGCAATGGTCTGTTCTGGAACAATTATTTCAGCAATTCCAATTTGATCTGGAGGAGGAGAAGATGGATTCTGAGTAGTAACTGAATTGTCCAACTGAATAGGCAAATTTGTGGTATCTTCAGTCGGAGCATCAAGAACTGATGCTTCTGCTGGAGATTCAGCTGAAATGAGGACTGGCTCGTCAGTTGGAATATTTTCAGAATTGCTCCACATTTTCAGTAGTTTCTTGACCGGGTGACTGAGCTAGATTATCAGTAGGCTGAACAAGCTCTTCAGGTAAGACGGGATCCTCTAGAACTGCTCGATCAGTTGAGTGATCAACTGATACAGAAACAAGTTCCTCTGTTTGAGATTCTTGAATTACTGACTGAATAATTTCATCAATATTGGCGAGTGTCAAGTCAGCTTCTGAATACATTTGAGGATCAGCAACAGAGGATCGAGGCATATCCTGAGCTTGTTCTTTATTCGGTGATGTGGATTCTTCTTCTTCTTCGGAGGGCCCTCCATGAATAACCAATTCCTGATCTCTTTCCCAAAATTTTATTTGTAAGTGCAAAAAGGTAAGATCTGAATCCAATTGAGTAAGCACTGCTCGATCATTGTAGGCAGTTGGATTCGTAGGAATGTAGTTGGTCCTTCAACCAGTTGTGCCAACTTTTTGGCTCTCATTAGATCAAAGAAATAATTTTTTCTTTGCAAAGCCTACACGATTGTGGCAGCTTTGACTATCCTCAGAACAATTTCTTCCAACCTAATAAACTTCTTCATCTGGGACTTTCTTTTCAATTGTTTTTCAAAAGTATGAGTTCTGTACATAGTCCAAGCATCATAAGTTTTCAGTTTGGTTGTGGCAAATGCCTTTACCTGTTCCCAAATGAGGTCGATATGGGTTTGAACTGCATTTGTTGGCCTGGGCTCTTCAATCAACTTGCCCTTCCCTTTCTTGTCGGTAAGATTGTGTGGAATGTTCAATCCTGAACGAGTAGTTTCCACTGACTCCTGAATAGAGATTCTATTTGGTCGAGCATGAGCAAAGAAAATAGGACGATGAACTGTTTTCAGAGAGGACATGACCCTAACTGACTCCTTCTTTGATGGGTCAGTTGTTTGAGGCAACTGATCTTTTGCTGAAGCTTCAGCTGAAATGGTTTTTAATGGAATAGCCTGAATAGGTTGTTGAGCGTCCGATGATTTCAACCTTTCAGTACGAATAGATTCCAGGGAAGCTATTGGTTTTGTCTTCTGAGTTCTACGCTTCTTGACAACCTGGGGAGACGGAATTTTCTCCGATTCTGATTCACTTATAATTATCTTTTTCTTTGTAGTCTTCAGTTGAGTCAGCGCTTTTGCCCTTTTTACAGACTTGGGAGCATCCTGTTGAGCTCCAATCTCTTTTTTGATCTTAATGAACTGATCAGGATTGAGATCCAGTTTGGCTTTGGGTGGCAACACATTCTTGGCATTGAAAATTTTGAATTTAGATGATCTCTCCGAATCATCAGCCACCAATCCTTTAGCTTTCATCAGGTAGCTTAACTGAACAGCGAATCCCTTGGAGTGCTTGTTGGATTGGAACATGTTCTTCAAAGTATTGAAGATGAGGTGCTTCCAGTTGAGTCGTCGTTCGGCCATAATAACAGCAAGGGCCTGAAATTTTTCCAAGGTTAAAACAGCAAAGGATCCTGCCTTTGCCAATAGCCTTTTGGCTACAATATCAGCCAGTAACTGAACTTCATGTTTCAGTTCTTTCTTTGGATCTGAGACTTTGATTTTCCGTCCATCAGCAGAAAGAAGAGTTTGCATAGCTTCCACATCTGATGTTTTGACTTCAGCAAGGTGTGCCAATCCATCAGAAGGCAACAAAAATGTTTCTCCGAAAGAGTCTTCGGATAAGGTCAACAACTGAACATTAACAGTAGAGATGATGATACCATCGGGATTGACAGAACCATTGGAGTAGAAATCAAGAAGTTCTTTCGGATAAATCTCCTGGGAAGATTGTCCCAAAAACATCCTGAGACCAGCAGATTCAATCTTCAGAAAAACGTTCTTAACATCAGCTTCCTGAACTGATAAAACTGAGTCAAAATCAATGGCCATAGCGTTCAACATGTGAGCTGGGATCTGGTTGGCCATTTGAACTGAATGATTTCCTGCGAAAGAGAATGCTTGAATTTGTTTTTGCTCTGAGAAATTTGGATAAGCGTAAAGAAGAAGAACTGAAATGGGGCGGGTAAAGTACTTATGTACGTGACTGTTCGAATTATAGGACACGTGTCAGTCCAAAAAAAATGAATAAAAATATGTGTACATGTGCTATAAGCGTGTGTGCAAAAATTGAGTGGTTTTAAAATAGGCCACGTTATGAAACTGCAGTCACGTCAGTTGATTTGGAATATAATAAGTTTTTTAATTTGTTAACTTGTGTGAGAAGATTTGTAAAACATCCAACTGAACAATCAGTTGGGAAACTGATTCATTTCAGTTGAGTATTCACAAACAATTAACGTTTTCAAAAACTGATATTCCCCCTTAATCGGTGCATAGAATAATTACAATGACGATATAAAATAAATTTAAGGGTCAGAAAGATTATCGTTTGCCGGAACGTTGACGGTCCTTCAGCTTCCATGATTTTCGGCTATAAATAGAAGTAACACGGTTAGTTTCAGTCATATTGGTGAAAATATTTAAGACAAAAAGAATGGCAAATACGAGTAGCTCGAGTGCTTCGCCGTTTTCTCTGGAGACCAGCAAGGCTGCTATAGAAGATGAGGTCTTCTATAAGAGTCTTCATTACCGGGAAAAGTTACAGAAGCTTGAGTTTCTGTATAATACTGGGGAAGCTACCACTCATGAACTGATGGCAGAGTTGAACAAATTGCGGGAGCATTTGAACATAGCTATGTGGGTGGACGTCTTTAAGGATGGTCATATCTATCAGCTAATGCTTCGAAAGGAACTGAAAATCCTTAAGCGCATAGCTGGTTTTCATAGCTTTGTCAAGACATCTACCGCACCCTTATCCGCTTGGTTGAAAATGTGGATAATTGTTGTAGAGGAAAAATATGATGATGTAATCCGTGCAAACGTTTATGATTGAATGAAGTATTTATTAGCTTAACTTTATTTTTCTCTTTCCTGCAAATGATAAACTTCATCAGTTATTATATATATATGAATTGCGAACTTTAAACAGATGAACTGATGAAAGACTAACTTTTATCAGTTGACTATGAACTGAAATTAGTTAAGCATTAAGTAATAAATAACGAACTGATATCAGTTGATAATGAACAACTGATAATTAAGAAGCTTGGGTAAATGAGAAAAACACTTCGGTTGAATCGAGACTCTTTAGCTTTTTCAACATTTAACGTCATCTGTCTATAAGAAAGACGATAGAGATACAATGTGAGATAATAACAGTTCAATATGTTGGATTCAAGTAATTTTGATGCATGCAGTAGTACTCATGTTCAAGTTACTGAACAATTAAGTCCATAATTAGAAGAGTGTAAGAAAACAATAGAGGAATATGTCTTCACGAAAGTGATGTCAACATGGTTCAAAATTCATGATTTGTAGAGGATAAGTAGTAGTGATGCTTCTCCTTCTCGTGCTCAAGCAGCAACAGCAAGAAAATACATTGATCGTTTTGAAGTCAGACATGTTACAGACCTGGTTGATGACAATGTTCTATTACATGCAACGTTATGGAAGGAATGGCATGTAATTGAGAAGATTTCTACAACTGAATCATTTTTTAGAATCCGAATTTATGAGTTGAATAATTGGATTACACAATGGCAGGATTCACTTGGTTCTAAGTTATCTTCTGTAACATGGAATCGATTTTATTCTTAATAAAGTATCATTTCCAATTTGTTGTTGTGTTCTTATTTTCTGCAAATAATTTTATTAGTAAAACATCATCAATAATAATTCTAAGACAAGTCAATTAAACAAAGAATATTGCGAAAGTAAGAAAACTTAATCTCGGGTAATGGTTTGGTGAAGATGTCAGCTGCTTGTTGCTCAGTTGAAATATACTCCAGTCTGATGTCCTTCTTCAAAGCATGATCTCTAATGAAGTGATGCTTGACATCTATATGTTTGGTCCTTGAGTGAAGACCTGGGTTATACGTGATAGCAATCGTGCTTGTATTATCATAGAATATGGGCGATTCATTTGTAATTACTCCATAATCTTTCAGTTGTTGCTGGATCCAGATCAGTTGTGCACAACAACTACCAGCAGCAAGGTATTCTGCTTCAGTTGTTGAGGTAGCTATGGATGTCTGCTGTTTGCTGAACCAAGAGATCAGTCTGTCTCCTAGAAACTGACAAGATCCACTTGTACTTTTGCGATCAAGCTTACATCCTGCATAATCTGCATCTAAATATCCAACTAAATTGAAAGTAGAGCCTTTAGAATACCATAACCCAAATTTCAAAATTCTTTTAGCAGCTGCGCAATGTGATTGCTTAGGATTTGCTTGAAATCTAGCACACATACAGACAGCAAATACAATTTTAGGACGACTGGCAGTTAGGTACAACAATGAACCTAGTAAACCTCGATATAATGTTGCCTCAACTGATATTCCCCCTTGATCAGTGTCCAATTTTCCTGATGAGCTCATGGGAGTATTTGCAGCTGAACATGATTCCATGCCAAATTTCTTCAGCAGCTCCTTTGTATATTTAGTCTGACTGATGAATATACCATTCTCGAGTTGCTTTACTTGCAGTCCAAGAAAGAATGTCAGTTCACCCATCATGCTCATTTCAAACTTATCCTGCATTAGCTTAGCAAACTTTTCGCATAATTTGGTGTTAGTTGACTCAAATATGATATCTTCAACATAAATTTGAACTAATAAAATTTGATCATTCTTAGCAAATTTGAACAAGGTCTTATCAACTGATCCAACAGAAAAATCATGATCAGTTAGAAATTTTGAAAGAGTTTTGTACCAAGCTCTGGGAGCTTGTTTCAGACCATATAAGGCTTTGTTCAAATGGTAGACATGATCAGGACAAGAATGATTTATGAAACCTGGAGGTTGTTCAACATATACTTCCTCTTGTAGTTGACCGTTCAGGAATGCACTCTTTACATCCAGCTGATATACCTTGAATTTCTTATGTGATGCATAAGCAAGAAAGATTCTGATTGCTTCCAGTCTTGCAACTGGAGCATACGTCTCATCATAGTCAATTCCTTCTTCTTGCCTATATCCTTGTGCCACTAATCTTGCTTTGTTATGTACAACTGAACCATCTTCGTTCAGTTTATTTCTATATTCCCATTTTGTACCTATAATAGTTTTTGAAATTGGTCTTGGAACTAAGTTACAGACATTATTATAAGTGAACTGATTTAGCTCTTCTTGCATTGCATTCACCCAGTTAGGATCAGCAAGAGCTTCATCAGTTGTCTTCGGTTCTAGTTGTGAAACAAAAGCTGAATAGATAAATAAATTTAGCATTTGATTGCGAGTTCTTACTGGATCAGATGGATTTCCTATTACCAGTTCAGGTGGATGTGATTTTCTCCATCTGTACTCAGTATTTGTTGTATCAGCAATTTCTTCAGTTGGTAACTGAACACAGTTTTCAGTTTCAGTTGGTGCTTCGTCAACTGGTATTTGAATGTTATCATTATGCTCTGTCAACTGGTTATCAGCAACGACTTCCTGCACATCTGATTGGTCCAGTACTTCTGGTTCAGGTGTTTGAAGTATGTTTTGATATCCATGACTTTCATCTGTGTCATCATCTTCCAAACAGATATCTGTAAATCGATCAACTAGCTCAACTTGATCAGTTGGCTTATTAGTTAGTTCAGTTTCATCGAAATCAACATGAGCAGATTCTTCAACATTTAGGGTTTTCTTGTTGAAAACTCTATAGGCTATACTAACTAATGAGTATCCAAGAAATATTCCTTCTGCAGATTTTGCATCAAACGCTTTTAAATAATTTTTGCTATTATCAAGAATAAAACATCTGCAGTCGAATATTTTGAAATAAGTAATTATACTTTTTCTTCCATGCCAGATCTCATATGGTGTTTTCATATGATTCTTATTAATCATTGATCTGTTCTGAGTATAACACGCAGTGTTTACTGCCTCTGTCCAAAATCTTTGAGAAATACCAGAATCAGCAAGCATTGTTCTGGCAGCTTCTTTAAGAGTCCGATTTCTTCTCTCAGCTACACCATTTTGCTGAGGAGTTCTGGCCGCTGAGAGCTCATGCTTAATTCCAGCATTTTCTAGGAAGTTTGAAAGGGTTTGATTGATGAATTCAGTTTCTCGGTCAGATCTGATTCGATCAATTCCAACTGATTTTTCATTTAAAAGTCTTTTGAAGAGCTTTATCAGTTGTGCAGCAGTTTGGTCTTTGGATTTGAGAAAAATAACCCAAGTAAATCTTGAAAAATCGTCTACGACCACCAAAGTGTATTTCATTCATCTTAAGCTCATGATTGGTATTAGACCAAATAGATCCATATGCAGCAGTTCTAAGCATCGGGAAGAAGATTTACATCCCTTGTTTTTAAAAGAGGATCGTACTTCTTTACCAAACTGACATGCTGAGCAAAGTTTTTCTTTTGAAAATTCTATTTTGGACAAACCAGTTACAAGTTCATGTTTACTCAAATAGGCAATGGATTTAAAGTTTAAATGATTTAGTCTCTTATGCCACAACCAGTTTTTAGATGATTTGGAAGCAATAAAACAAACTGGTGCATAAGTTTGATCATTCCAACTGACTTTATCTGTGTTTCCACAACATTTGCCAGTTAGTATTATTTCATCAGTTGAAGTTTTGACTAAACATGAAGTTTTGTCAAATTGTACTAAGAGTCCACTGTCGCATAACTGACTGATGCTAATCAAGTTATACTTCAGGTTTTCTACTAATAGAACATCTTTAAAAGTAAAGTTACCATGGATAAGCTTACCCTTACTTACAGTTCTACCTTTGGAATTGTCCCAGAAACTGATGTTTGGACCAGTGTATTTGATCAGTTGGGATAATGCAGTTGCATCTCCTGTCATATGTCGCAAGCAACCACTGTCCAACTACCATATTGAGTTCTTGTTTGTACCTGTTACCTGCAATCACACATATAATATTACTTGGTACCCATATCTATTTGGGTCCTGAACTGATTAGTCCCTTAGGAATCCACACTTGGATAAGTCTAATTGACTTTCCAGTAGCTGTATTCCAAATGGTTTTTCTAGGTTTTTGTGTGCTTGGTGTGTAGTGTACAGATGATACAATATTTTTTTTAGTTTTATTCAACTGATTGTTCAGTCTATATCTCTTCTGAACTGGCTTGCAGTTATAATAATTGAAATAGCTATTCGAATAGTTCTTCTGAGACCTCTTTGATGACTGACTTTGTGAATCAGTTGAGAATTTTTGACTATAACCAATCCTATATCTTCTAGCCTTGTTCATATTCTCAGTAGGTTGCTCAATCAGTTTACTGGGCTCAATTTGTTCTTGTATCACTGCTGTTTTGACAAAATGAATGTATTTTCCTTTGTCTATTTTTGGCTTTGGTTGAGTATCATTTGGATATATTTCTCCTTTAGTGTTGAACCCTAAACCAATTTTATCAGAAACTGATTTTTGTGAATTCTGCATCTCATTCAGTGCAGTAGATGACTTGTTCCAAGATTGAATGAGCTCAGTCTGTTTTGAGTTTTCAAGAAACTACTTCTGGATTAATGACTGATTTTTGTTTCTCTCTGCTTTTAATTCAGCAATTTTCCTTTTTAGACTCCACCCATTAACTGATTTATCAGTTTTGGTTTTATTGTCTGTGGGTTCAGTTTGCTTTGCTTTGATTTTTTCAAATGATGATGCAAGCTTTTGATACTCATTTATCATGTCATGTAGTGTTTGAATGAGTTCTTCTCGTGTGAAATTAGTTGAGCTGAAATCAAATACCTGTTGGCTAGATGATTCTTCTTCTGCATCATTAGCCATTAAGCACTTGACTTCCTCATCATCACTAGAGCTACATGAGCTTTCTAGTTCTGACTCCTCATTGTCAGTTTCTGCCCATTTAGATTTGTTTTCTTCAGCTAAGAGTACCTCATGTTTCTTTCTGAAGGACTTCTTATCTTCCTTGGGTCTTCTTTTGTGCTCATATGATTTCTTTCTTCTATCAGTTAAGCCTTGACTGTCCTTCTTGGGTTTAGGACAATCAGCCATAAGTGACCTGATTTGCCGCAGTTGTAGCAGGCATTTGATTCATCTTTGGAACTGTTCCTTTGGTATGGTTTCTGGAAGTTTCCTAGATTCTTTCTCATGAACCTTCCAAATTTTTTGATGAACAAGGACATAGCATCACTGCTCAACTGATCAGCAGATTTCTCGACTGAACTGATTGGTTCTGTTCTGACAGCAGCTAGAGCAGTTGTGGCTACAGGGGTAGATGATTATCCTTCTCTGGTCTGCAGCTCAAATTCGTAAGCCTTTAAATCAGCAAACAGATCATGAAGTTCAATCTGGTTCATATCTTTGGACTCTCTCATTGCCATGGTCTTGACATCCCATTCCTTGGGAAGACCTCTCATTACCTTTAGTGCAATCTCTGTGTTGGTATACACTTTTCCAAGTGCATTTAACTGATTGATGATGCTGCTTACTCTTTCATCATACTCGTGCATTGATTCTCATGTTTTCATTTTGATGTTATCAAACTTTTGAACAGCAACAGAAAGTTTATTTTCTTTGGTTTGATCATTTTCTTCACACAGCTGGATCTGCTTTTCCCAAATTTCTTTTGCTGTCTTACACGTCTTTATTTTGCTGAAGGTTACTTTGTCCAGCGTTTTGTACAGAATGTCTTTAGCCACATTGTCAAGATTTGCTTTTCTTTTATCTTCAGTTGTCCATTCATCTCTGGGCTTTTCTACTCTTTGTGGTGCCCCTTCTGTTATGGTAACTGTTGTATTTGTTTTTAGAATCTTCATGGGTCCATCAGTTATGACATATTACATGTCATCATCTTGTACAGCTAAATGAGCCTGCATTCTGATTTTCCAATCATAAAATTCTTCTTTGGAGAACATAGGAATTTTGTTGAATGAAGTCATGCTAGCAAGTTTATAGATCAAAAGTATTCAAGAACAAGATTCAACTGCTCTGATACCACTTAATAGGATCGATTAACGAAACAAGAGTGTTTAGAAGGGGGGGTTGAATAAACACTCACAATTAAAATTGGTCTTTTCGAGTTTTGAGTTCAGTTTGGTGAGAAACTGATTCTCGGAATCTTGTTGGTCAATGACAATCAGTTAAACTAAAGTAGTTGCGGAAATTAACTGACTGAAAGATAGAATACAAAACTGAAATAAAAGACACAAGAATTGTTTCTGGATGTTCGGAGATTTCAATTACTCCTACGTTACCCCTTCTATCTCAAGGATATGATTTTCACTAAAAGACTTTGATCGAATACAAGATTTGTACTAACCCACTTCAGTTTGGACTTATCACTGCCAAAAACTGAAACTCTTAGTATTACAGAATGTTCTCAGTGCGTAACTGATCTTAGCACTATCGAATTTAACGATTATTACAAAGTGCTAGTGAGCTCAAATTGTAGCCTTGACTGCTACGAATAAATCAAGTGAGTGTGAGCTAAAATTTTGACAGAGTAATAGCAAGATTTGAATAGAGAGTCTGTGCGCGTCCATTTTTTTCAGCTGATCTTCTGTCATATTTATAATATTTCCTTCCAACGGTAACTTGAGATATATTCGAATCTTTGTATCTGTTGATTGCCACTTCATCATTCCTTGGGCATTGTTTGCTTCGTTTATTGTAATGCGGCGTCTTAATTGCTTTAGCTGAAATGCGTTGTTCTAAGCTGTATTGATTGAAGTGCGGCGTTTCGTATTTAGTTGCAATCTGCTATGTCTCTTTGTCGGTTGAATGTTCTTTCCTGAGACATGTTTAGTTGAAAGAAGCATACGGCTGAATATATCAGTTGATCGGTTTCCAACTGATCAGTCAGCTGTCTTCGAGAATTCAATTAAGTTCAACTGATAAGTTTCCCACTGATCAGTTGGTTTTCTTCGAATGTTCAGTTCAGCTGGGTTCGGTTGTCTTAAATAATATGCGCGATACTCTTCAGTTAGGCAAGCTGTAAAGATCGACTATTTTATCAGTTAGTTCCAATAAATAATCTGTTTGTCAAACATCCGAAATTAAGTTTCCAACATGAGATACTCAAAGTAGCGTGGTCGTACCTTTTCTGGAGGACAAGGCAAGTAAGTGGTGGGAAGCAGTTTCACCTGCCATGACTGCTGCTGTAGGAGCAATAACGTGGCAACAGTTTAATGACGCCTTCCTTAAGCAATACTACCCAGCAGAAGTTAGAATGCAAAAGCTCGGTGAATTTGAGAATTTTTTCCAAACTCCGGGGATGTCGGTGATAGAATACACCTCTTACTTCAATGCGCTAGGAACGTATGCTCCGACAATTATGACAGATGAAGTTCTGAAGATGCATCGATTTAAGAAGGGATTGAACAGCCGAATCCAATCGGCTTTAGCGTTCTACCAGCCAACCAATTTTTCACACCTGATGGGCGCGGCTATCCGAGCCGAAACAGATATCCAATGAAGAGAGTTGGAAAACAAGAACAAACGCCCATTTAATGGCAAACCTTCTCAGAACGAACAGAAGTTTAAGAAGCAAAACCAGTCCGACAGGCAATCCGATGGACATTCTTACGCCACAAACCACTCAGAAGTTAGGCAGTGCCCCACCTGTCATCTCCGACACAGTGGAGAGTGTCGTCGAGTAAGTAGAACTTGCTTCGGTTGTGGGAAGCCAGGACACCACATCGTAGATTGTCCCGAAGCCACCAACAAGACAGCTAGACCCAACAAAGGAACCGGGCCAACAACGGGAGCAAACCCCAACAAGCCAAGGGAGATCAAACCTAACGCAAGAGTGTTTGCCATAACCCATGAAGAGGCAGACGATGCCAATGATGAAGTGTCAGGTAACATCCAAATTCAGAAAGTGCCTTCTTACGTATTGTTTGACTGTGGTGCTGCACACATTTTCGCATTTAAGAAATTGCTAATAAATTAGGACATGAGCCGGAAAAACTAGTTGAGCCTTTTAGGATAACAACTCCTACGAGTAAGACTATTTGCGATTCATAGAGAGTCTAGAACTAAGACGACGCTCTATCCCCTACGTCAAGGTACAACGATATAATCACGTAGAAAAGGAAGCCACGTGGGAGCTGAGAGAAAGAATGCGAGAAAAATATTCTATTCGAGGATCAAGTCAACCCAAGTTTCAAGGACGAAACTTCCAATAATGAGGGAGGGATGTGAGAACCCAAATTTTTAAGTTCATAATTAATTTATAGACATGTATGAGAATTTATTTTCGAGTTATAATAAATTTAAAAATCTAAAATAATACATGGTGTTTGAGATTCCAAGCCAATAAATACACGAATTTCGAATCCAGTGCAGGAGATAAACCTTAAATTCGAAATTAAGGATGTATATCAACATCATTGGAAAGAAATATTACATACAAAGAAGTTTTTCTCAACAAAGAATCATATCAATATTTATGGAAAGACTATCTCGATATTTATGGAAGGAGTATCTCGATATTTATGGAAGGAACATCTCCAAATTTTGGAAAGAATATCAACCGAATTATGGAAAGATTTTCACCCCACCCCTATAAATACCAACCCATTGCATTCAAAATTTTCACACCTCAAATTCGAAATTTCTCTCTTGAATTCTCGAAACTCTCCTCTCCAATTTCTGCCGAGTAGCGAAGCTCTGCTGCAGTCCAAACCCAGAAGAAATTTCGAACTTCCAGTACATAAACCTTTCACGTTCTTTCATCCAAATCTGAGGTAAGTGGGTTTTTGCTATATTATAATTTGCACACTTGTCCCTTGTAAGTGCGCTTTTGTTATGTATATATTCTTCAGCAAGTGAATTTTTGTTTGCCACACTTGTCCTTCGTAAGTGTGTTTTTGCTATATTATAATTTGTACACTTTTCTTTTGAAAGTGCGCTTTTGTTATGTATATATTCTTTCGTAAGTAAGTTTTTGTTTGTCACACTTGTTCTTCGTAACTGGGCTTGTTTTAAAATATGTTGCGTATGAATTATTTCGTTTTTGAAAGTTAGTTCGAGCATAATTCTTTGTTCACATATATTTCCTTCAAGATTTGTCAATTTATATGTTCAAAGCACTGTTAGGATTCGATTGGATATGGGAAAGGATTTCCGAACTATGACCCTTATACGGTGGGATGGTAACCGTTGTACGGCCTCACTCCATAGAAGATTAACATATTGGACATGGCCTCACTCCTTGGAGGATTAACATATAGGAGACTGATATCAGGAAACCATGGAAATGAGATGACTTTCAGTGCTAAACAAGTATGCTATACGAATATGATATGTGATTACATGTTATAATTGTGAAATATGAATATTCGTTATTATTCAAGTTACGATATGCTATGTAAATTTGAATTCAAGTATATGTACATGTTGCTTCGTGTCTCGAACGGCCCCCCACTTGCTGAGTATTTCCCAAAATACTCACCCCTTACTTCCTCCCTACCCAGATAAGAACGAAGAACAAATGGATGAAGATGCTAAGAGAAATTTTGGGGATGGTAGAAGATCCCGAGTTATTCCAGAAGTTTTAAAGCTTAGTTTATGTTTATCGCTTCCACACTGTTAAAATATTTTTAATCGGTTTATTTTGATATTAAAGTTGTAAAGATGATTTCTTTGTTGATTATGAGAAATAAACTGGTTTTGGTATATACTGTACTACGAGGCTTGTTGTTTGACGATTATGTTATTGTTGAGTAACGCCGGTGTCGACTAACCCCGGTCTCAGGGCGTGACAATAGGTTTTAATTAGACAATTTTATAAATATGGACACTTTTTATTTAATGATTGGGATTTATTATGGTTAATATAGATTTATTATTACACTCAACTGATAGTTACACTATAAGAATCTATGGATTTATCTTGGAAGTTCTGAGTTCGAGTATTAGGAAAAGAGAAAATAACTACTATCAAAGGTATACTTGGACACGGGCCGGGTTCGGGTCGGGAAAATCCTAAACCTTAACCGGCCTACTCGTGGGTAGTTACCGCTAGGTCCGGGTCCGTTTAGCTGTCGGTTGTGGGTCCGGTTCGATTTTTAATTATTTTTAAAAATATTTTTTTAAAAAAACCTTTAAAGAATAAAATAAATAAATTTAAAAAGAAGGCTTAAACAATTAAATTTATAAAAACTCTATCAAATATTTCATTTTCCCAATAAAAAATCTGTAACGTCCGAAAAACCAATCTACGTAAACCACATGCATGCAAAATTATTTTAATTGCTTAATTGTTTTATTTAATTATTTTTAAATGCTTGCATGATATTTTATTAGATGATTAAATGTGATTGTATGATTAAATGATAATATGACATGATTTCATGAAATTAAGGATTTTACCCGAATATTCGATAATAGGTAGGGGAAGAAGACCGGGGACGACCAAGACAAGAATATTTATTTTTCATTAAATAATAGTGAGGCTTCCTAATATGATTAAAAATGATTTAACTTTTCTAAAAATGTTGGAGTTCGAATAATTTTACGAGTCGAGTTCGATTTTTCCCGAGAATCCGGTTTTGAGCAAACAAAGAATTTTAAAAGATAAAAAATATTATTTTATGGAAACTAATTTTACAAAATTTTATGTTTTAATTAATTAAGTGTTATTGGGCCCAATTTAATGATTTAAAGAAGGCCCAATTACTTAAACTTGCAAGCCCATTAGCATGTTAATTTATTATAAATAAATGATTTAGGTTTTCAAAACACCACAATTCCTTCATCAATCAGCGTGCAACACCTCACACACTCACAACAAATTTCAAAATTTACAAGGAAAGAAAAGCTAGGATTCTTAGCCGTCCGGTCGTCCGTCTTCGTACCCTCGCCAACAATCGAATAATCGAGCGTTATAAACGCAAAGGCACGTTTCCCAAACTCTTTTAAAACATCATACAAATCATAATATGCTTGATTTATTTTGATTTAATTGATTATGCATGAAAAATATTGGGTTCGATTATTTTACGGTACGATAAGAATTTTCCACGTTTTTACGATTTTACGCTTGCTTTGAAAGAATCGTTATAAACCCAACGGACACAATGCCAATACATGATAAAATATGATTGATTATGATTAAAACATGATAAATAGATAGAAGGAAATAGGCTGGAACAACCGTGAAAGAAAAAAAAATAAAATAAAGAGAAGATGGCCGTAGGTTTCACGGTGGTGCAAATGCAAGTGGTTCGTTCCTTTTGCATGGGGCTTGGGGCTGGCCAGGGCGGGTTGGGGGCTTGGCCAGGGTCAGGTTCGAAGGCTAGGTAGGGTCCTAGGGCGGCAAGGGTTCGGGCTTGGGGCTGGGGAAGGAGTCCACGCTGGGTAGGACACTTCTCGAAGGGGATTTTCTGTGTGGCCGAGAGTTCCAGGGGCTGTGGCTCGGTTATGGGCTGGCTAGGTGGTCCATCTGGGTCCTAGGGAGATGGGTAAGGTTCGGGCCATGGCTTGGTGCAAGTGGGTGCGCTGTGGCTAGAAGGAACGTGAGGGAAGCATGGCAGCAAGGTGTAGCGCGAGGCTGCTGTCCTTGGTTCAGGGGCTTCGTGCGCGTGGTTCAGGGCTTGTGCTGATCTAGGTAGAGTCTGGGCATGGTCCAGGGTCGGTGAGGGTCCGAAGTGATCGCTGGTTAAGTGCTAGGAGACTTAAAGCGCGAGCATGCTGGTGCGCGGCTGGAGTTTCTGATTCAGGTGCTACGTGCGCGCGGTCAGGGGCTGGGCTAGGTCTGGGATGGGTCTAGGCGTGGAAGGTTTGGGTCAGGTGGACTTGGTGGTGGCTCAGCTGGAGGTGTCCTAGTTGGCTAGGAGGCACTCACGCCCACATGTAGAAATCGGGGTAAAGTTTAAGGTGGGTTTGAGCGAGTTAGGGGCTTGTTCTTTGGGCTGGCCTTGGTTAGGAGGGTGCCTAGGAGGGTTAGCTAGGGTTTGGCTCAAGGTGGCTCAGGTGCGGCACGAGTAAATTGGGAGATGGCTCGGTGGTTTTGATTAAGTGTCAATATTTCGAATTTTAGAACAAAAATTGAATCCATGGGTCCACGGGTGTGGCTCATGACTAGGAAGGGTAGAATTAATAATAAAAATGCTATGTTGAAAATTTGGGATCAAAATATTGAGTTTTTGATTTATCCGGGATTTTATCGTCGCACGAAACGCTAATTAAAGAATTAATTAAAAAGCCTAGTTTTATGCTTCATAAAATTATCAAAAATTAGGTTTAAGCATAAATAATTATTAAAATTCTAAGTTTTTAATTTGAGATTTTTATATTAAGGTTTGGTTTAATTCGGGATTTAAACGCGTTAATATATCTTATTTAAAGATTAATTTAAAAGCCATCGATTTAAGCCAAATAAAAATATGAGAAAATTCTTGTAGGCTTAAATAATTATTTAGAATAATCCCATGTCATTAAAAGGGAGAAAAAGATAAATTCGAGAATTTTTACGTCCAACAGCAAAACGGTCTTTTTACACTTAGGAAAATACGAAAACGCTTGGCAGCGTCCCGAAAGATTATAACACATGTTAAATGATATTTTATAATTTAAAATTATTATTTTGATCATAATATGTTATTTTATGATTTTTGGTAAAGTTGTGCAATTTTACTGTTTAAAATGCTATTTTTGGAAAGTTGTGCTATTTCATGATTTTAAAGAAAAAGAAAAATATTTTGAGGGATGTGAATTTACTGTGACAAAAGTTATGATTTATGATATATGATTTTGTGGGGATAACGTGAGGGGAAAAGGCCACAGAGGGAGCCCATTTACGGGAGAAGGCCCCAGAGGGAGCCCATACGTGGGAGAAGGCCCCAGAGGGAGCCCGTCTATGGGAGAAGGCCCCCGAGAAAGCCCCGACGAATGTATTTCCACGGTGGAGCCTAGTGCACACCCCCATGGACCATGTGGAGCTGAAGACTGATCAGACGACCAAAGGATAAAAGCTAGTCACTTTCAAGGATTAAACTTCACCCAAAAATGATATATGATTGAAAGCTTATGATAAAAATGTTTTTATGATATATGATTTATGATGAGGATTAAAGCTATTTTTAAAATTATTTATTTATGCCTAAAGCTTATTTTTAAATGATTTGTTTTAACGATTTATTTATGCTTAAAAGTTATTTTAAAATGATTTTACGATTTATGATATTATTATGCTTAAATGATTTTAAAACGGTTTATTTATTTTCAAAAGCTATTTTAAATAAAAATAGGATTTTTAAATGCATGTGCTTGTATATGTATTATTTGTTATCTATGTTTAGAACGTGCTGAGTCATTAGACTCACTAGGTTTGTATGATGCAGGATTTGATGATTTTTGGAGGC
>NC_133321.1:13199727-13215248 GCF_012295235.1 Primulina huaijiensis
GGGGGGAAAAAATTCGAGGTCGTTTCAAAATCTATTGCATTTATTTAATAAAAAATCTTTTACATTACTTCGATAAAAATTCAATTATATTATATTAAAAAATATATTTCATTTCATTCAATCTTATTCTCTCGTATTTTCTCTCGTCATTGTTCTGGATGTTATCTCGGTTTCGTCTCGATCTTTTTCATTACTTTTAATAGGTTGTGTTTGCTAACTGATTTTGACCAATCATTGAGCAAACATCGGGCTTCCAAATTTTCTGTCTTGAGTTAGAATGTCTCTTATCCAATGTATTTCCACCAATAATAAAATCTTACTGCATTTATTTAATGATTGGGATTTATTATGGTTATTATAGATATATTGTTATAGTTCAATTGATACTTACACTCTAATAATATATGGATTTTTCTTGGATGTCTTGAGTTCGAGTGTTGGGAAAGAAAAAAGAAATTACTTTCAAGGGTAGACTTGGACACATGCCAGGTTTGCATCCGAGTTCGTGTATGGAAAATCATCAACCTGAACCAGCCTACCCGTGGGCAGTTATGGCCCAGATCCGCGTCCGGTTCGAATTTTTTTTAAAAAAAGTAATTTTTTTAGAAAAAAATTTAAAGAATAAAATAAATAAATTAAAAAAAGGCTTGAACAATTGAATTTATAAAAACTCTATCAAATATTTTATTATCTTAATAAAAAATCTATTATATTTATTCAATAAAAATTCTATTACATTTCAAGTTTCAACATATTATATAAAAAATATATTACATTTCATTATGTTCAATATCATTCACTTGTCGTTATTCCTAATGTTTTCTCGGTTTCATCTTGGTCGTCTTTATTATTTTTAATATGGTTGTGTTCAGCTAGCAGATTTTGACCAATCATTGAGCAAACATCGAGATTCCAAATTTTCCGTATTGAGCTAGAACGTCTCTCATTCATGGTATTTCCTCCAATACTAAAAGCTTACTCCATTGCACCGTTGAAACGGAGCAAGATATAATTCCTTTTGTCATTATGGACAAAATTAGATATATTTGCCTTTTTTGCAAACAACATCGAAAAATTTCGAAAGTTTCCTCATCTGCCTCACTGAAATGAAAAGTAGTTTAAAATAATTCTCAAGCTCCTGAACGGAACTTTAGAATCCTCGTGGACATTTCGTTCGTTCTCTTAATAAAAATTGTGCTTTAGTAAGTTTAGAATTAATATTACTAATGGTAGTGAATTGTGTTTTATGTGGAACAATTTTTTCACCATATTGGTGTTATATTAATTATAAATATCGTATAAATGTGTTTTAATATTAAACAAAATCAATGATATATTAGAAACCGTTTCCGTAAGAAGATCTAAATATTCATAATATAATGTTAACATATCTTGTAAACCATCTAATTTAAGTCTAGGATAGAAAAAAGGAAATAAAAATATTTCAAAATTTTGTAAAAAATATTTTTCCCATTTTTCTTCCATGACATAAATACATTGAACTAAATTATTAGATTTAATATGTTCACTAAAAATACATGCAATGTTGCAACAATATGTTAAAACTAAATGAGAAGTATGATAATAAACACCGGATAATTGGTCAGTAGCATCATTAAAATTTTTTAAAATTTCACAAATACTAATGAATATGTTCCATTGATTTGAAAACAAATAAATATCACGAGCTTGAACATGTTGATGAAAAAATATACATAATAAATATATATATTGAAAAAAGAATAATAACAATTTATTATATTGAATTCAAACGAGTTGGAATGTCTCGTGCAAATCGATTAGGTCTCATACCATTTATTTTTCAGAATTTGCCACACTGTTTTATAACTTGGGGATGTGTCCATAAATAATGAATTGCGTCATTTCTAATTGGTTGAACATATGATGACAAATTTTTAGTTCATCTTAAATACACAAATTTAAAATGTCACGTGTATATCTAATATGAAAAAAGTTACCACATAGCGATGATTTACATATTTCAATAATTTTACTAATACTAGAAGTATTTGTACTGGCATTATCAAAAGAAATCGAAAAAACTTGAGAAGCTAGACTATATTCTTACAAAATTACAAATATAAGTTAAGAAATATTTTGTGTCGTATGTGTTTCGTTAAAATATCTATATGCAAGCGATCTTTTTTGAATCTTCCAATAATTATCAATATGATGATATGTGATACCCATATATGAACAACTTTGCCAATAATCACTCCAAATATCGGAACCCAAATAAACTGTATTATTTAAACTAGCAAATTATTTAATTAATTTTTTTTCGACAAATAATTTTTTAAGTGTGAGTTTGAGAGTATTTGTGGGATATGTCTAATAGAAGGAATTGCACTTGTAGATAGGCATTTTTCAGAAGATAATTTATCACTGAAACTAAAAGAAGTTCGATTGAAAAAAAATTAGTCATTTATTCTCTAAATTTAGAATCGTCATATTTTAAAAGTTGAGAATCATTACTCGATTAAGAAGAAAATGCCGGAATTTGAGTTTGAGAATGAAGTAATGAACGATACCAATTTCCACCAGATGATTTTTCTTCACGTGCCGCGTAAAAGTTCCATAACCACATCTTTTTTGAAATTTGAAAGTTTTCGAACAGTATTTGCGTTTGGCTTGCATATAACCAGAGGAAAGCGTCACCTTTTCGAAATGTTTGGTGAAGATATCGGATGTCGACCGAGATACCGTTCGAGTTTTACTTTTAGGTGTCATCGGATTGTTCATACTTTCTTGAGTTTGATTGATTTTTATTTTTGATTTATATAAAGTTTAATTTCAAAATCGGACTGAAATTTTTTTCTTTATGTTAACATTCATAAACCAAAATTTCTTTTTTCCAGTTTCGATTCGAGTTGGGAATCGAAATGATTTTGGTTTTGTTTTCAAAAGGCAATTCCGATTTAAGGGGAACATGATATATTTTCTTTGTGGGCTTTAATTAGACAATTTTATAAATATGGGCTCTCCTTTTATTTCATGATTGGGATTTACTATGGTTATTATAGATTTATTATTACAACTCTCTCTATTCATAGTTACTCTCTAAGAATCTATGAATTTATGTTGGAAATCCTGAGTTCGAGTGTCAGGAAAGATGAAAATAACTACTGTAAAGGGTGGTAGACCTGGACACGAGCTTCTGGTCCGGCTCGGGAAAATCCTGAACCTTAACCAGCCTACCCATGGGCAGTTACGGCCTAGGTCCGAGTCCGGGTCCGGGTCCAGTTAAATGTCGGTTCTAAGTCCGGTTCAATATTTTTATTTTTTTAAAAAACATTTAAACAATAAAATAAATAAAAAAAAGAAGGCTTGAACAATTAAATTTATAAAAACTATATCAAATATTTCATTTTCTCAATAAAAAATTTATTATATTTCTTCAATAAAAATTCTATTACATTTCAAGTTTCAACATATTATATAAAAAATATATTACATTTCATTATGTTCAATCTCATTCACTTGAATTTTCTCTCGTCATTGTTCGGGATGTTCTCTCGGTTTCCTCTCGATCTTCTTCATCACTTTTAATATATTGTGTTTGGCTAGCAGCTTTTGACCAATCATTGAGCAAACATCGGGCTTCCGAATTTTCCGTATTGAGCTAGAACGTCTCTCATACAATGAATTTCCTCTAATAATAACATCTTACTCCATTGAACCCGTTGAAACAGGACAAGCTATAATTTATTTTGTCATTATAGAAAAAATTGGATATATTTGTCTTTTTTACGAACACCATCGCAAAATTTCGAAAGTTGGAAACTTGAGAATCCTCGTGGATGCCTCGCCCGACATCCGATGTCTCGTGCAACCCGTTTAGACCTCATACCTTTTATTTTACAAAATTTGCCTCATTGTTTTATAACTTGGGGATGCATCAATAAATGATGAATTGTGTTCGTAATTAGTTGAACATGTGATAATAAATTTTTAGTTCATCCTGAATACACAAATTTAAAATATGACACATTCACTTAATATGAAAAAAGTTACTACATAACGATGGTTTATATATTTCAATAAGCTCACTGATACTAGAAATATTTGCATTAGCATTATCCAAAGAATCGAAAAAATTTGAGAAGGTAGACTATATTAATATAAAATAACAAATATAAGTTGAAAAATATTTTGTATCGTGAACATCTATACGCAAGCAACATTTAAAACCCGTAGGATTTTTGAATCCTTGTAAATAAATATGTGCATTATTTCAATGAAATTTTAAGAACTTGGGATTTTGGGCTTTCTTGTTTTAGAATGAGATATATAGTGGAAATGTGATTTATTGGAAATCTTTAACGACAAGTTAATAATATATACACTTGTGCAAGTATATTTTCGAATTTTGGGGTAGGGAATATTGCAAGATCAAAAAAGATTTCTGCAAGGCAAAGACGTAATAAATACAAGAATAGGGAAATGTAGCCCTAGATTTTCGAATTTGACTTACAAATTTGTATGGACATGGAATTAGTTGGATGCATATACAAGAGTATATCCATGTTTGAGATGGGAAGCCTGCTAAATGGAAACAAATCATCAATCCATGCACAAGAAATCGATGAAGCTTGACCAAAGATTCAGCACCAAAAATTCGAACCAATCAAGAGGCACACTATGGAATAAGACCAACGTTTTTGGTAGATTTTTATCAGCCAGGGTAGGGGAGGATTTGGTGACAAAATGGAAAGAAAATCGTGCGATTTTGATGCCAAACGTGTATGATTTAGATGCCCCATTAAGCCTCCTCCCCTCACTTATAAATAGTCCCTCATTCCTAGCCTTCCTCACACCTAAAATTTGAAATATAGAGCTGCAAATTTCAAAATTCTTGCATCATACTCTGGGAAAAATATTGCTTAAAAATCGTCCAAAAGTTAGGCAAGAAAATGAGCTGAACTACCGCCCGAGCAAGAAGTAAGAAGTCATCCGAGTTTAGTGCGATTCGAACCCTCTTGTTTCCTTCAAGAAATAATGTAAGTGAGCTTGTTTTAAAGATAAAATTTCGTTATGCATATTTTTTCTTTGTTTTTGAAAATTTGGTCGAATGCAAATTCTTCTTCTACTCCGTTCTTGTATTGGTTGTCGTATGGTTTTGGGCACTGTGAGGATTCAACTGTATATGGGTGAGAATCCCAATATGACATGTTTATGGCCCTCACACGGTGGGATTATGAAGGATCGGTTTTGCAGGTGCTTCAAACACAATATTCTCCATGAGCTTCAATAGCTCATGTTCTAAGAATATAAACACCGATGAATTAAATCGAATTTGGTGTTAAACCAAGCGGAAAATACTTAAAGTAATCCCTTGTTAAGAAAGTTGACAAATTTGAAAGCAATTTAACTTGTGTAAACTGATTAAATGAATGAAAGAAATCAGTTCTAGCATATATCAGTTCAGTTATGTGAGAACTGAACTGATAACTACTCGAATTGATCAAACCAGTTTGAAAACAAATGTTAAACAGTTAAGTATACAAGATATATTTATGGATGTTTGGAGACTTCAACTGCTGTCAACTCTTCTACCACCTCGGATAGGATTCACTAGAAGACTTTAATTTATATAATACCTTGTACAAACTCACTCAACTTAGGACTTACCTTACTGCCTAACCGAACTCCTAGCCTACACTGAAGGAAACACCTTCTAGTCAACACTTGTTTATCGTCATTGTGTCAAAGACTACATACACAAGTTTTATGTCTTTGTGCAAGACTCACTCAATTATTCAATAAGCTTAACTCTTATGTGAGTGATTGTGTGTGTGTGTGTGTATGTGTGCGAGAATTGGTATGACTTCGAGTGTTAAGAAAGACGAAACACACCATTTTCAAGGGTGTGATATTATATGAGTGGTAACGCATGAGAAAGCCCATGAGAGAGAATGTCCTAGAGAGAGTTCGTTTACAAGAGATGGCCCCAGAGGGAGCCCAAGATCGGGATAGTCCGTTGTCGTCATTACAAACCAGACATCGCATCAACTCTAAAAACATTTTTATAGAATAGTTGTCCAAACATATATTTACTCTTAAACCAAATTTTAAAACATTTTATAAAATTATTGTAAAAAAAACTTATAAAAACGTTTTATAAGTATTGTCCAAATAAAGTAGTTTTTTGAAAAAGTTTATAAAAGATGTTAAGAGTTGTTTTAAAAAAAAAATATGCTTATGTATGTACAAAAATTCTATAAAAAAATATTTTTACAGTTAAACATTGATATGTTTTGATTTCCATTGTATTCATTTTTATAATAAACTTTTCTATTTTTTTGTACGTTGGCCTTTCCATAATTAACAAGTTGTATCCTCCACATATATGCACGGGTATATGTGTGAGTGGTTATATATTGCGTGTAGATTTATATAACATTGGAGACTAATGTATGTATGAATTAGAAAATAAGTTTAATATAAGTACCCAGATTAATTTAAGATTATCGTCATTAGTTATTGAATCTTAACCTTTTTATTACATGGAATATACCATCCCTATGAATAGAAAGAGGACAAATTACCCATGCATTTAAAATTATAACATAGAGCTTTCAAGAGGTAGATGAGATGGCAAGGTATGAGAGATATCTATTGACCAATGATTTTGGTTTGAAATAAATCTAGCAAGCGGACTATGATAAATTATAGTAAATAGATGATGAGTCCAAGTATCGATCCCACATAGACTAATATTTAATTACTAAACTTTTTATCACTTAACTTAATCTTGACAAATTTTTTTTTTAAAAAAAAGAGATTATGNAGATTATATATGAATTATTAATCTAAACTATTAAATAAAATAATTGCAAATAAAAACGACAGATTCAAAGATCAATGAGATATTCAAATTCAAATAAAGAACTAAGACACACAACGGTACCAAACTTTACTATGTTGACATGTGTTAAAATTCAATTAATTATTTAATTCTTGACAATCACAGTGAAATCCCAATTTATTTATTAAACTATTTCTTGAGTTAATAAACCTATTTAAACAGTTCAATTATTTCTAATTGAATTTAATTAGATCAAATGCATAAATCTTTATGGAATTGCAGTTTTCACCTAAAAAAATCGCACACTGAGACCGAATATTATTTCTGGTCAGTTTAACTATGTGTTGATGACATCTTTGTCGCTATAATTAACAAATCATCTTCCGATCGGTGATTAATCAATAAACATGTAAATAGTTGATCAGAACAGAAATATTAAATCAACATCAATCAATAATTAAAATCGAAAAAATAATATATTGAAAATAAAATCAAATATCAAACAAAGTATTGTTTTGGCCATATTGTGCTCTTATTCTAAAGAAATTTATTCCATAAAATTAAAACAAAGCAAAGATACAATGTTTGAAATCATAAGAATAAAATCTAGGAAATAATAAGAAAATCTCAGCGTAGTTGGCGTGATTCCTCCTTTGAATTTGTCTTCCTCATCTGTCTCAAATTCTAAATTCCTTCTCCTTCCAAGTTCTTACTATTCCTCACTGTTGCACGCAATATTCTTTTCTATTCACGTCTTTTGCGTAGTCTCTTGTTCTTTTCCTTCTATTATTCCTCCCTTATGTTCTCTCACCTCTCTTTAAATCTTTGCCTAGCCTTGTGTTCTCATGCCTCTGTACGGAGCCTTTTATCTTTCTTAATGAGTCAAATCCTCCAAATCTTTGAAGCTCATTTCAAGTTCAAAAATTATAGATAAGATTGTAGAAATTTTATTTTTCAAATGTGAGGCTTCCTCTCTATCAAGATCTGCACATATTTTCTTCCAAAACTTCAATATATATTCACAAGGATTAAAATATAAGAATATTTTATTTCTTTTCTTTTGGTATTTTGTTTCCTTTGAAGTCTTTTAAAATCATTTTATCTACCAAATTAGAGATTTTTCCTCTTTTATTCAAATCTATAATTAGTAAATCAAATGAGCACATAATTAGGGATACAAATTTTAGATAAGCACTATTATAAAATAAAATCCAAAAAATCTCTGTAAGATTTGGGTTTATCACCTATCAGAAGATCAGGTGTTTAACTTATCTCGGTCTCTGCCTACTTAGTTTGAGTCTATCACACATGGATCATAATATACATTTCAGAGATCATGATAATATAAACCATATATACACATGCCTTTGCAAACTAGATTTAAGGAAAAAACAATTAAAGAGAAAGCGAAAACGGACGAATCTTAATCAAACTTCACATGTATAACTAACCCATATCTAATATATACATGATATAGCAAAAAGCACATGCATATACACAGTGGCGGAGCCAGGAATTCGATTATACCCGGGCTAGAATTTTAAACTCTAAAATCTTTTAATATTTTAAATTGATCTACCCGGGCTAATATCAAATTTATCCAAAATTAAAAAAAAATTATATATAAATTTTTTAAAATTTTTTTGAAACACCCGGGCTAAAGCCCGGGTGAAAAATGGTGTGCCCTTGCATATACATATCCTTACATATATATATATATACACACAAACACACACATACATATATGTAGACAGGCCTTGAGCAACCTAGGGTTCCATATGCTGTACATATATATTCCACATATTTACAGCCAATGAGTTCACCAAAGGAAACGTGATGCACCTCCTTAAGAGAGCCACCCTCAAGTCGATGATGAAGGCGTCGTCGTGGTTGTGGCTTCATTATCTCCCCTAATACGAGATGCCGCACCTCCATTATTATTATTTGTAGCATTCGCATTAGTAGTTTTAGCAGCGGTAGTTGAACTTGTTGAAAAATCGCTCACAAGTGAATCGGTGCGAGGCCTGCCTCTAGAATGTCGATAGGAAGAGGAAGGGTTTGATGCCATAATCGATGGATTAATGTTTTGATCTGTGCTTTACATTTCAAGTTGGTGAAGGCTTTTTATAGAAGTTAAATAAGTCATTCGACTTGTTTAGAGATTCAATTGTTGAATAATGTCTTTTTCTCACTAATTTCCATTTCGGTATCTCACAAACACACAAATATATACACACACAAACACATGTCTGTAATTTACAGATATATATGTACTTGCATGTTTGTGGCATTCAGACACGGATTTATTGAAGGACTGTACTGGGCTGTAGCTCAGCCCATTTTTTTTAATTTACCTAAGTAAAAATTCCTTCTTATGTGCCCAGCCCAGCCCAGCTCAAATAATTGATCTGTTTTTTAAGTCAAAAGTTGTGGCCTGTGGGCCATTGCAATTATAGACACCGACTTCACTTTTTGTTTCTTCCTTTTTTGTAATGTTCGAAAAATCCGTCAACGTAAACCACATACATGAAAATTAATTAAATTGCTTATTTATTTTATTTAAGTGATTTTAAATGCTTAAATAATATGATTTATTGTGATTAAATGTTTAATTGCATGATTTGACTTGATTTCATAAAATTAAGAATTTTTTTGTTGATATGCGATGTTTGGCCGGAAAAAAGAGACCAGAAACGACCATGACGAAAATATTTTTCGATAAATATTTTTAAGGCCCGATAATATCATTAAATATGATTAAAATTTTATAAAAATGCTGGAATACCAAATTATTTTACGAGTTGAGTATTATTTTACTCGAGAAGCCGATTTTGGTCAAGCGGATGATTTTTGTAGACCCGAAAGTTATCATTTTTTTAAAACGATTTTTATAAACTTTTATTTTATACTCGAGAAGCCGATTTTGGTCAAGCGGCTTATTTTACGAGTTGAGTATTATTCTACTGAGCGAGCTTTTTCAGCAATGAAGCTTGTGAAAACGACACTTCGCAATAAAATCGAGGATGACTTTCTTGTCGATTGTTTGACACTCTATATTAAACAAGATTTAGCTAAACATATAGATGTAAATTCTATTATTGATGAATTTTATGTTTTAAAATCTCGTATGGCACAACTTCGTTGAACAATATAATGTAATTTTTTTATATAATATATAACTTATCATATTGAGTTCAAGTCCTCCCCAACTCAGATTCCTGGATCCGTCCTGTCATTGTGTCGTGCGTTCACTTATTCTGTATTGCGTGCGGATGTATGAATATTTAATCCTCCTCGTTGTTAGTCAGAATATAATATATATTACCATTAACGGATCCTAGATATTAATGGAGAACAGTCAAAATCCAAACTTTAAAATATAAAAAAAAACGTGGAGGGCAAATGTTGTGTGTGATTCTATCTTACGTAATTTAATTAAACTTCCTATATTACTTGGAACTAATATGCCACTAATGGGGCTGCGCCATGTTGCTGGAAATATTCAAAATTAACTATTTGTGTTCAGTCCACCAAATTTTTTTCATGCAGTTTTTGATTCACACATAAAATATTTTATAATTCCCTAAGCTCACATGTATTCGGATGAAATTCGTTACAAAAAATTAAAAATCTAGAATTAATAAATGATATTTGAATACTACTTGTTTTAGATTTGATACAGAAGATAAAGTTTTGAATATATAATTAGAACAACTATATTATATCAACACTTGCTACACTAGTTTGTGTACTCAAATATCATTTATTATAATCAGATTTGAAACATTTGATATTGAAATATCAAATAATAGTACCATATTTTTATTGTTTAGTACCGATTTTCACATGAAAAAGACATGCGGCACTAATATCAATAATTATTATACATGTTTGGTTAATCAAAAATCATATCTTAGTATCATATCTGAAATATTTTGTACACGAATATTATATATTAGTACAATATTTTCAATATTTTGTACTAATTTTCATCATAAAAAAGACTTGTCATTAATATCAATACTTGTTATACATGTTCAATTACTAAAAAAATCATATATTAGTGTCAGATCTGAAACACTTTGTACTTAAATATCATATATTAGTATATACTTGATTTTCGATATTGTATCAAATCTCATCAGAGAAAACAATTGGAGGCCGGGGAGTGTTATTTGCAATTACATATATAAACTAAACAAAATATTGTATGTATACCTGAATATTATTTGGTAGAAGTCATAAATTAATTTTGAGTTCTCATGTTATGATGAAGAAACATTACTATATTACTTTAGATTGCCTGTATAATATTTTTTTATTTTTGAAAAAATATCAGTTTTTATTTTATGGTATTGTATTGTATTGATTTGAAGAAACATTTCGTGACTTACTTAATATATGCTTGGTTCTCTCTTTACTGAAACTAAAATGTGAGGAAATTCTTTGCATTGTTTGATTTATGTATAATTAAGTTAGTCCGGAAAATTATTTTAAACCAAAATCAACATAATTTTTGTATATGAAATACAAAAAAATAAATATCGTGAAAAAAAACTATGGCATGCGACCAAGTTAATATTATACTTTGTAAGATGAGCAATCAATTAATACTGCCAACCAAGTACAAACACTATTTTGATGTGAAAGACAGAACTCTAGACTCGATAACTAAAATAATTTGAGTTAAAAATAAATCCATATCATCTTATTCTACGAGCTAAATAATATCATAACACAAAACTCACAACATTGAACGATAAAAAGATCGATGAAAATAACGAAAATGGAAGAGTCTTAAATAAAAATTCACATGTATAACTAATAACCAATATTTAATACATAATAACAAGCACGTATATAAACACACACACACACACACATATGTAATTACATAATATATAGACAGAGATCTTCAGCGAATCCATATCATGTACATATTCTACATATATATACAGCTAGCTAGAAGTCTGCTAACGCGTTCCCCAAAGGAAACTTGCTGTGCCTCCTGAAGAGTACCGGCCTTGAGTCGATGACGAAGATGTTCTTGTGGTCGTGGCATTGTTACCTTCCCACACTCGAGTTGCCGCACCTCCATTATTTTTTTTAGTAGCAGAAACATCAGTAGTTGAAAAACGACTCGCCAGTGAATCCGTGCCCGGCTTGCCGCTAGAATATTGATAGGAAGATGGAGGATCTGATGACATTGTAATAATACGTTTTAGCTATGCGTTGCGGATTAGGGCATTGGTGAGAAGGCATTTTATAGATGAAAAGGTGCATGGCTCGGGGGTTAAATTAGTCATTTGATATTCAATTTGTTGAATAATGTATTTTCTTGCTAATTTCCATTCATATTCACATTAGCGTGTGGTTATGCATATATAACGGAAATTCTACGTGATTAGCTCATTAATGGAAAATCACACGATTCTGACTTTCTAAATTTGCTAAGATAGAAATATAATTCAACTGCGAGAATTTTGTATCGAACTTATCAAAGTCCAAACGACTCTATCATTTATGATATTTAATATTTTTGCAACATTTCATAAATTTAAAATTAGTTAAACTCATTATATTTAACTAAGTATTCTAATTAACTATTCAAAAATCTTATAAAATTGTCTCGATTTTTTTAATTAAAAAAAATTATATCTTCTCTAGAATTTTTTACACAAAAATCACTTAATATAAAAATAATTTTAGTATAGATGCATATTTAACCTGATTTAAGGATTATTTTTACCTTTGTTTCTAAGGCATTACATCGTGTATTGGTTTCCTATGGTACGTTATTTAATTTTCATGCTTATTACTCGAAAATACCATAATAATTCTGAAAATTTTCTAATTTGAAAAACCAGCACCTTGTAATAAGGGGATTTATTATTATTTTATTTGACACATATTGTTTATTCCCTTTATGCAAATCTAAATATTACAATTTCATCGTTCAAGTTTTCATTTTTCTAGACACATTTTCCAATTTTCATTCCAGTTTCTAGTAACTTTCTTTGTATATGTTCTGTAATTTCTTTTGCTTTTCTAAATACACAATCATATTAAGATTTTTATTCCCACTTTATATTAATATTTTTTTAACTCAAATACTTTGTTTTTAGTTTTTTATTGGCTTAGAAGATCACAACCAACAGTCAATTGATTCCTACATCGTTTCGTTTCAAGGAGTTAGATTTTTACACGTGTAATCAATTTAGTGCATTTGCACCCAGGCACCCCCGGACTCTCAAATTTTGTAACCAAAACATTTCCAGCAAAGTTGATCAAAAGAACTGTGAAAAAAGAATTGCGTCAGGGAAGTAACCAACAAAATCAAGTATCAAGGAGTTCTAAGGTCATTGATCCAAAACCGCTAGTAAATATACTCCCCTACAAGGAAGAGAGGTACACGCCCAGTGCCGTACCTGAGATTTCGTAGACCTGATCGAGTCGAAATTAAAAAATTGGGCTCCTAGAAAAATAGTCAAATTTTTTTCTTTAACGTAAGTTTTTCAAGACCAATCATGTGAATTATAAACATAAATATAAAAGAAAATAATATATAATAAAAAAATTTAATCTCTTAGATAGTACTCAATAAGTATGCCGTTTTGTCATTAAGAGTATTAACTAAGTTTGAATAATCAAGATTTTTGACTAATTTTTTTCAATTGATATCATAGTCAATCCATTCAATCTTTCTTGTGACATAACTGATCGCATATAGCCTTGATTAACTTCAAATTGGAAAATTTTAATTCTGCAAGTGCAACTTTTACTGGTATAGTCAACAGAATTTTGTAAGCAATATAAGCATTTGGCTAACAACAATCCATTTTGTTCAGATAATTTAACACATCAATTGCTCTTTTTTCTTATGTTGGTAAATTGCACTTCAGGATTGTCAATTCCATAAATAAATCATGCCCATCGATATCAGGATGGTTGTCATTGTGTCTCAAATCTTTTTCAAGAATATCACAAGATGTCAATAAACTATTATCATCAGCAGACCTTAACTTCTCAAAACTAAATAATAACCCAAAAGTTTCTTCGTTTTTTTAAAAAAATTCTAAACCGCGTCTGTATTAAAGAAAGAGATTGATCATTAAAAGGAAAAAATAATTAACCATGAAAGATTCTTCGGTTGATTTTGTTATCTCCTCACCAATGTTTTCATCAAAATGATTCTTTCTTTGAATATTACGTTTTTCTTTGAATGAAACTTCAACTACCATATCATCTGGAATTTGTTTATCTTCAATAACGGTTTTATCAAACACAAATTCTCTATGGTCTTCCAAAGTCATAATAAGTCATTTTAGCTGCTTGATGGCGACATCAATATCTATGTTTTCAGCTTGAAGTACTTTACTTACAATGTTTATTGCATGCAGTAATTTGTACCAAATTATCATCCCAATCAAGAATTCAAAGTTCCCAAGTTCATATGTTTCTAAGTATTCAGTGTCACTCTTTACTTTAGGAAAATTTGTTCTTTAATAGGTTTCACACTTTCAACACGACTTTCCCAACGTGTTTGTAACAATGGCTTAAGTGTTAGCCCTTTGAAGTGATCTTTAAAAATTTTCCCTCACTTGGAAGAAGACAACAATGTACAAATATGTTGTATTACTCAAAAATTGACACAACTCTAGGACAACAATTAACCATAACATATAACGCCGAATTAAGACTGTGACATCCAGACAGTGTATAAAAAACTCTGGGACTTATCTCTAGTAACTTTTCTTGTACACCATTGTGTTTCTCTTTCATATTTGTTTCACTATCATACCCTTGATCTCTTATATCCTCAGTACTAAACTCAAATTCTCTCAAAACATCTTGTAGTTTGGTAAAAATTTCATGCCATGACGTATCATCCAACTTCAAAAATTCTATTCAATATTCTTCTACCACTACAGAGTTTGTTGAATTATCCACACAACGTATTACAAGATACATTTGATCCTCATGACTCACATCTGGAGTAAAATCAAGTACGATTGAGTAATATTTTCCTATTTTAATTTTTGTAAAAATCGAAATATTCACTTCATGTGCCAACATCTGTATCAACTCATTTTGAATTTTAGGACCAAGATATCTATAGTGAATCTTGCGTGCTTGAAAATATGCCGAATGAGCTCTTGCATTATGGAATCAAGCTCAACAATCATTTCAATGTCATTGTTTGCAACATGAAAAGTTTCATTATCTCCTCGAAATGTCAAGTTATTTTTTGCAAGTCTTCTGACAACAACAATTATTCTCTTTAACACTTGTCTTCGGTGTTCTTTTTCTTCGTTAATTTCGACTTGCAAACTTTCATCTATTGTCTTATATTTTTGTAATCTTTTTCCTATTCAATCCATTTAGTCATGCAATCAATATGCTCCTTATATTAATCTTTTTCCTATTCAATCCATTTAGTCATTTCAATGTCATTGTTTGCAACATAAAAAGTGTTGTTAATTTTTCCATGTGCAAATTTACGTGAAGCTTAGATATTATGACATCAGTGTGTGAAGCTTGAATATTAAATTTGTTTAATCAATACTCCAGTGCACATGCTAGCTGATCTAGCATTAATTAACTTATGGGCTTTAACTCCAATCTAACTAGTAATCAGCCAACTAGAAAGTGCGACGGGCTTTTCTCCAATATCTCTTTCTTTTGGATATAT
>NC_133321.1:13215327-13251590 GCF_012295235.1 Primulina huaijiensis
TATATTGTTTTAATTTGTTAATTATCGTTTCTTGACATGTTAATTTGTTTATTGTATTATTTGTTACTGTATTTTTTAAAATTATTTGTTAATTTCAAATTATCTTTTCTTTACATGTTAATTTATTTATTGTATTTTTTCAATAGATGGCAAAAAAAGAAGGTTTGATCAATGAAAGCAAGAGTTCAAATGATAACATACCTAATTCTTTATCTACAGATTCGGTTGATGTTGGGAAAAAGCGAAAATCTGTAAGACCTAGATCTCTTGTTTGGGAACATTTTGAGAGATATGATGATTCCGATGGGGCATTTAGAGCAAAATATAATTATTGTGGTGCAAGTTATGCTGCTGATTCATGTTTAAATGGTACTTCGTCTTTGAGTGCTCCTTTGAAAAAGTATAAACAATATCCATATAATGTGGAAATTAAACAAGCAAAAATAGCCTTTCAAAACATGATAGGATCGATTATCGTAACAAGAGTGTTTAGAAGGAGGATTGAATAAACACTCACAATTAAAACTGATCTTTTCATGTTTTGAGTTCAGTTTGGTGAGAAACTGATTCTCGGAATCTTGCTGGTCAATGACAATCAGTTAAACTGAAGTAGTTGCGAAAATTAACTAACAGAAAGATAGAATACAAAACTGAAATAAAGTACACAAGGATTGTTTCTGGATGTTCGGAGATTTCAATTACTTCTACGTCACCCCTTCTATCTCAAGGATAGGATTTCCACTAAAAGACTTTGATCGAATACAAGATTTGTACTGACTCACTTCAGTTTGGACTTATCACTGCCAAAAACTGAAACTCTTAGTATTACAAAATGTTTTCAGTGCGTAACTGATCTTAGCACTATCGAATTTAACTATTATTACAAAGTGCTAGTGAGCTCAAATTGTAGCCTTGACTGCTACGAATAAATCAAGTAAGGGTGAGCTAAGATTTTGACAGAGTAACAGCAAGCTTTGAATAGAGTCATCTATATCTGTTCTTCTTCTTCAGTTGTTCTTCTGTCATATTTATAAGCTTCCCTTCCAGCGGTAACTTGAGATATGTTTGAATCTTTGTATCCATTGATTGCGACTTCATCATTCCTTGGGCATTGTTTGCTTCATTTAGTATAATACGGTGTCTTAATTGCTTTAGCCGAAATGCGTTGTTCTAGGCTGTATTGATTGAATTGCGGCGTTTCATATTCAGTTGCAATCTGCTATGTCTCTTTGTCGGTTGAATGTTCTTTCCCGAGACATGTTTAGTTGAAGGAAGCATACGGCTGAATATATCAACTGATCGGTTTCCCACTGATCAGTTTATATCTGCTGATTTCAGTTGTTAAGTCCAGTTTGCTGAATATAATTGCGTGTATCAGTTGGTTGATCAGTTTGTCAAGCTCCAGAATTTATAGTTTGGTTCATATTATGTCAAAGGCCGGAATTTCGTTTCCAACAACAACTGATCAGTTTTCTTTATTAGATCTGCTGATTTCAGTTGTTAAGTCCAGTTGCTGAATATAATTGCGCGTATCAGTTGGTTGATCAGTTTGTCAAACTCCAGAATTTAGAATTTGGTTCATATTTTGTCAAACGCCGGAATTTCGTTTCCAACAATTTCTCCCTTTATGGTGTTTGACAAAACTAAGTAAATAATAACTGATCATCTGAAAACATTGTAGATAAAATAAGAGGTTGATCTTGATCAGCTGAATAATAATCCACACAAATACAAGATAGATAGAATTGTAGAGATTTTTCTTCAACGAGAAGGTTTCTTCTGTTGTTCTAGAATCTCTTTGATTTCTTCCCCCTTTTTATCAAACAACTCCATCTTCAAGGATAATTTTCGAACATCTGTTGATAGAAAGTTGACAGAGTTGGATACGCTTTCAACAGCAGAGGTTAGAGCGATTTGAAGTACATCTATCTTCCTTGATAGGAGTGTCTCCACAACATCAACTCTTTTGCTGATAGAGTCTTGAGTCACTGAGAGACTCTTAACCAATCTTCTGTTCTTCTAAATATCATCCATTGTTCGAGATAGAGATATTAAAGAATCTTGAATTGTCGTCAGTTTCTGATAGTTGAATTTTTCAGAATGTTCCAGTTTCAGAGAATGCTCTAATTGAGTATGCTGGATCTTGTATACATGATTGATCATTTCATGTATATTCTGCTGAATTTCCTTAATATCTTCAAGAACTTTATCAAGATCGGTAGAGAAATAAGGCGGAGACTGGCAAGACGTTCCTGGTTGCGTTGAGACTTGATCAAAGACCACCATGGTCTTATCAGATATCATCGTTTCAGAAACAGTCTGTGCTGGAACATCTGTTTCAGTAACTGTCACTTGGACTGTAGGAGGTGAAGATTGATGATGATCAGCAAAGATGCTTTCCTGCTGAATAAGAGAGACTGCAGGATCTTCAGTTGATTGATCGTGAGCTGATGCATCTTCTTGAAAATCAGTTGTGACTTGAGCTGGCTCATCAGTTGGAAAGTTTTCAGCAGTAATCAACCCAACCTCCATATTTTCAGCAATCTGTTGATTTGGTGATGGGCTAGCCACCACTGTTTGATCCTCTATTTCAGCAACAACAAACTGAACTTGTACTTCTGTTGAGATAGGAACCTCTTGAGCGATTTGATCAGTTGAGTGATCAACTTCTTCAGAAATGGGTTCACTCATAAGAGATTCTTTCGCCACTGCTTGAATAATTTCATCAATGTTGGCAAAAATCAGCTCAGCTTCAGAGTACATCTGCTGTTCCATAGCAGATGATTGTGGCACATCCTGAACAGGTTTTTCAGCAGCTGGTTGTGGAGATGGCTCTTTCTGCTGGGAGGAGAGTGTATCTTCTTTTGCTTTTGAACGGGAGGATTTTTCAGGAATAACCAATTCCTGATCATGTTCCCAAAATCTGATTTTCATTTGTAGGCCACTAAGATCTGTGTCCAGTTGGGTGAACACAGCTCTATCATAATAGGCAGTTGGACCTACGGGATTGTAGTTGGATTTCAGCTCTTCAACCATTTTAGTCAGCTTTTTGACTCGAATCTGATCAAAGAAATATTTTTGCCTCTCCAATGCCTGGGCAATCGTAGCAGCTTTGACTATTTTCAACACAATATCTTCAAGTTTAATAAACTTTTTCAGTTGGGATTTGCGCTTCAGATCTTTGGCAAAAATCTCAGTCCTGAATTTCTTCCAACTATCAAAAGATTTCAGTTTCGATGTGGCAAATGCATTGACCTGTTCCCAAACCAGGTCAATGTGAGTTTGGATGGCATTAGATGGCCTTGGATCTTCAACTAGCTTGCCTTTTCCTTTTTCAGTTGTGAGAATGTGAGGAATATCCAAACCAAAATGAGTGGTGTCCACTGGTTCCCTCAATATAACGCCTTTAGATCTGGCCCGAGGCAAAATGGTAGGGCGATTTACATGAGTTAAGGGAGCTTTTATTTTAGCGGGTGCCTCTTCTTCAGCAACTGAATCATCAGGTGGAACAACCTGCAAAGGTATAGCCTGAATAGGCTTTTGGGCAGCTGATTGAGTCAATCTCTCAGTTGGAATGAATTTCACCGCTGTTATTGGTTTAGTTCTTTGCGTCCTTGGTCTATTGACAAGCGTAGGAGAAGGAGTTTTCTCCGAATCTGATTCTCTGATAATCAGTTTTCGTTTTGCAGTCTTCAGTTGGGCCAAAGTTTTGGCCTTCTTGACTGGTGTTGGAGCAGATGGTTGCGTCCCAACCTCCTGTTTGGTTTTTGGTGGCAAGATGTTCTTGGCAGTGAAGACCTTGAACTTTGATGATTTTCTAGCATTGTCAGCTACCAATCCCTTTAGTTTCAGAAGATAACTGATTGGAATGGCAAAGCCTCTTGTTTGTTTGGTAGATTGAAGCATATTCTTTAGAATATTGAAGATAATGTGCCTCTAGTTAGCTTTCTTCTCTCCCATGATGATGGTCATCGCTTGGAATTTCTCAAGAGTAAGGGAAGCATAAGAGCCTGCCTTAGCCAATATGCCCTTCGCCACAATGTTGGCTAATAACTGAACCTCATGTTTCAGTTCCTTCTTAGGATCGGAAACTTTAATTTTTCGCCCATCAGCAGACAACAACGATTGCATTTCTTCAATGTCAGATGTTTTGACTTCAGAGAAGCTGACGTACCCATAAGTTGGCAAAGAGAAAATTTCTAAGAAGGTCTCTTCAGATAGGATCAAAAGCTGATCATTGACAGTTACAGAGGTGCTTCCATTAGTAGTGACAAACCCCTTCAGATAGAATTCATTTACTTTCTTGGGGTATATCTCCTGCGAAGATTGTCCCAAAAACATCCTGAGACCAGCAGATTCAATCTTCAAAAAGATGTTCTTAACATCAGCTTCTTGAACTGATAAAACTGAGTCAAAATCAATGGCCATAACGTTCAACATGTGAGCTGGGATTTGATTCGCCATTTCGAAAGATAAAATGATCTGAAATTCGTAAAAGATAAGCTTTGGAATTAGTATGCTCTTAGGAACTAATTGTATGTGTAAGAAAGAAAACTGAATTGAAGCGGGCATAGTACATTTGTTCGTGACTGTTCAAATTCGGGACACGTGTCAGTCAAAAAAAAATTTGAATAAAAATATGTGTACGTGTGCTGTAAGCGTGTGTGCAAAAAGTAAACGGTTTAAAATAGGTCACGTTATGTAACTACTGTCACGTTAGTTGATTTGGAATATAATAAGTTTTTTAATTTGTTAACTTATATGAGAAGATTTGTAAAATGTCCAGTTGAACAATCAGTTGGGAAACTGATTCATTTCAGTTGAGAATTCACAAACAATTGTCCTCTCAGTTAACATTTTCAAAAACTGATATTCTCCCTTAATCGGTGCATAGAATAATTAAAGTGACGATATAAAATAAATTTAAGGGTCAGAAAGATTATCGTTTGCTGAAACGTTGACGGGCCTTCAGCTTCCATGAATTTCGACTATAAATAGAAGTAACACGGTTAGTTTCAGTCATATTGGTGAAAATATTCAAGACAAAAAGAATGGCAGATACGAGTAGNACCTTTATCCGCTTGGTTGAAAATGTGGATAATTGTTGTAGAGGAAAAATATGATGATGTAATCCGTGCAAACGTTTATGGTTGAATGAAGTATTTATATGAGCTTAACTTTGTTTTTCTCTTTCCTGCAAATGATAAACTTCATCAGTTGTTATATAAATGAATTGCGAACTTTAAACAGATGGACTGATGAAAGGCTAACTTATATCAGTTGACTATGAACTGAAATCAGTTAAGCATTAAGTAATAAATGACAAACTGATATCAGTTGATAATGAACAACTGATAAATAAGAAGCCTGGGTAAATGAGAAAAACGATTCGGTTGACTCGTGACTCTTTAGCTTCTTCAACATTTAATGTCATATGTCTATAAAAAAAAAAACGATAGAGATAAAATGTGAGATAATAACAGTTCAATATGTCGGATTCAAGTAATTCTGATGCATGCAGTAGTACGCATATTCAAGTTACTGAACAATTAAGTCCTTATTTAGAAGAGTTGAAGAAAACGATGGAGGAATATGTCTTGACGAAAGTGATATCAACATGGTTCAAAATTCATGATTTGTAGAGGATAAGTAGTAGTGGTGCTGCTCCTTCTCGTGCTCAAGCAGCAACAACAAGAAAATACATTGATCGTTTTGAAGTCAGGCATGTTACAGACCTGGTTGATGACAATGTTCTGTTACATGCAATGCTATGGAAGGAATGACATGTAATTGAGAAGATTTCTACCACTGAATCATTTTCTAGAATCCGTATTTATGAGTTGAATAATTTGATTACAGAATGGCATGATTCAGTTGGTTCTAAGTTATCTTCTGTAATGTGGAATCGATTTTATTCTTAATAAAGTATCATTTCCAAGTTGTTGTTGTGTTCTTATTTTCTGCAAATAATTTTATTAATAAAACAGCATCAATAATAATTTTAAGACAAGTCAATTAAACCAAGAATATTGCGAAAGTAAGAAAACTTAGTCTCGGGAAATGGTTTGGTGAAGATGTCAGCTGCTTGTTGCTCAGTTGAAATATACTCCAGTCTGATGTCCTTCTTCAAAGCATGATCTCTAATAAAGTGGTGCCTGACATCTACATGCTCTGTCCTTGAGTGAATAACTTGATTATAGGTGATGGCAATTGTGCTCGTATTGTCACAAAATATGGGCGATTCATTTGTGATTACTCCATAATCTTTCAGTTGTTGCTGGATCCAGATCAATTGTGCACAACAAATACCAGCAGCAAGGTATTATGCTTCAGTTGTTGATGTAGCTATGGATGTCTGCTTTTTGCTGAAACAAGAGATCAGTCTGTCTCCTAGAAACGGACAAGATCCACTTGTATTTTTGCGATCAAGCTTACATCCTGCATAATCTACATCTGAATATCCAACTAAATTGAAAGTAGAGTCTTTAGAATACCATAACCCAACATTTTGTGTGCCCTTAAGATATTTCAAAATTCTTTTAGCAGCTGAGAAATGTGATTGTTTAGGATTTGCTTGAAATCTAGCACACATACAAACAGCAAATAGAATTTCAGGACGACTGGCAGTTAGGTACAACAATGAACCTATTAAACCTCGATATAATGTCGCCTCAACTGATATTCTCCCTTGATCAGTGTCCAATTTTACTGATGAGCTCATGGGAGTATTTGCAGCTGAACATGATTCCATGCCAAATTTCTTCAACAGCTCCTTTGTATATTTAGTCTGACTGATGAATATACCAGTCTCCAGTTGCTTCACTTGCAGTCCAAGAAAGAATGTCAGTTCACCCATCATGCTCATTTCAAACTTATCTTGCATTAGCTTAGCAAACTTTTCGCATAATTTGAGGTTAGTTGACCCAAATATGATATCATCAACATAAATTTGAACTAATAAAATGTTATCATTCTTAGCAAATTTGAACAAGGTCTTATCAACTGATCCAACAGAAAAATCATGATCAGTTAGAAATTTTGAAAGAGTTTCGTACCAAACTCTGGGAGCTTGTTTAAGGCCATATAAGGCTTTGTTCAAATGATATGCATGATCAGGAAAGTTGTGATTTACAAAATCTTGGGGTTGTTCAACATATACTTCCTCTTGTAGTTGATCGTTCAGAAATGAACTCGTTACATCCATCTGATATACCTTGAATTTCTTGTGTGATGCATAAGCAAGAAAAATTCTGATTGCTTCCAGTCTTGCAACTGGAGCATATGTCTCATCATAGCCAATTCCTTCTTCTTGCCTATATCCTTGTGCCACTAATCTTGCTTTGTTGCGTACAACTGAACCATCCTCGTTCAGTTTATTTCTGTATACCCATTTTGTACCTATAATAGATTTTGAAATTGGTCTTGGAACTAAGTTCCAGACATTGTTATAAGTGAACTGATTTAGCTCTTCTTGCATTGCATTTACCCAGTTAGGATCAGCAAGAGCTTCATCAGTTTTCTTTGGTTCTAGTTGTGAAACAAAAGCTGAATAGATAAATAAATTTAGTATTTGATTGCGAGTTCTTACTAGATCAGATGGATTTCCTATTACCAGTTCAGGTGGATGTGATTTTCTCCATCTGTACTCAGTATTTGTTGTATCAGCAATTTTTTCAGTTGGTAAATGAACACAGTTTTCAGTCTCAGTTGGTGCTTCGTCAACTGGTATTTGAATGTTATCATTATGCTCTGTCAACTGATCACCAGCAACGACTTCCTGCACATCTGATTGGTCCAGTACTTCTGGTTCAGGTGTTTGAAGTATGTTTTGATAGCCATGACTTTAATTTTTGTCATCATCTTCCAAACTGATATCTGTAAGTCGATCAACTAGCTCAACTTGATCAGTTGGCTTATTAGTTAGTTCAGTTTCAACGAAATCAACATGAGCAGATTCTTCAACATTTAGGGTTTTCTTGATGAAGACTCTATAGGCTATACTAACTGATGAATATCCAAGAAATATTCTTTCTGCAGATTTAGCATCAAACGGTTTTAAATAATTTTTACCATTATCAAGAATAAAACATATGCAGCCGAATATTTTGAAATAAGTAATTATACTTTTTCTTCCATGCCAGATCTCATATGGTGTTTTCATATGATTCTTATTAATCATTGATCTATTCTGAGTATAACACGCAGTGTTTACCGCCTCTGCCCAAAATCTTTGAGAAATACTAAAATCAGCAAGAATTGTTCTGGTAGCTTCTTTAAGAGTCCGATTTCTTCTCTCAGCTACACCATTTTGCTGAGGAGTTCTGGCTGCTGAGAGCTCATGCTTAATTCCAGCATTTTCTAGGAAATTTGAAAGGGTTTGGTTGATAAATTCAGTTCCTCGATCAGATCTGATTCGATCAATTCCAACTGATTTTTCATTTAAAAGTTTTTTGAAGAGTTTTATTAGTTGCGAAGCAGTTTGGTCTTTAGATTTGAGAAAAATAACCCAAGTAAATCTTGAAAAATCATCTACGACTACCAAGGTGTATTTCATTCCTCCTAAGCTCATGACTGGTATAGGACCAAAGAGATCTATGTGCAACAGTTCTAAGCATCGGGAGGAAGATTTACATCCCTTGTTTTTAAAAGATGATCGTACTTGTTTACCATACTGACATGCTGAGCAAAGTTTTTCTTTTGAAAAGTCTATTTTGGGCAAACCAGTTACAAGTTCATGTTTACTCAGATGGGCAATGGATTTAAAGTTTAAATGATTTAGTCTCTTATGCCACAACCAGTTTTTAGATGATTTGGAAACAATAAAACAAACTTGTGCATAAGTTTGATCATTCCAACTGATTTTATATGTGTTTCCACAACGTTTGGCAGTTAGTATGATTTCATTAGTTGAAGTTTTGACTAAACATGAGTTTTTGTCAAATTGTACTGGGAATCCACTATCGCATAACTGAATGATGCTAATCAAGTTATACTTCACGTTTTCTACTAATAGAACATCTTTAAAAGTAAATTTACCATGGATAAGCTTACCTTTACCCACAGTTCTACCTTTGGAATTGTCCCCGAAACTGATGTTTGGACCAGTGTATTTGATCAGTTGGGATAACGCACTTGAATCTCCTGTCATATGTCGCGAGCATCCACTGTCCAAATACCATATTGAGTTCTTGTTTGTACCTATTACCTGCAATCACACATATAATATAACTTGGCACCCATACTTATTTGGGTCCTGAACTTATTAGTCCCTTAGGAATCCACACTTGGATTAGTCTAACAGACTTTATAGTAGATGTATTCCAAATGGTTTTTCTCGCTTTTGTGTGCTTGGTGTATAGTGTACAGATGATACAATATTTGTTTTAGCTTTATTAAAATGATTTTTCAGTCTATATCTCTTCTGAATTGGCTTGCAGTTATAGTAATTGAAATAGCTATTCGAATAGTTCTTGTGAGACCTCTTTGATGACTGACTTTGTGAATCAGTTGAGAGTTTTTGACTATAACCAATCTCATATCTTCTAGCCTTGTTCATATTCTCAGTAGGTTGCTCAATCAGTTTACTGGGCTCAATTTGTTCTTGTATCACTGCTGTTTTGACAAAATGAATGTATTTCCCTTTGTCTATTTTTGACTTTGGTTGAGTATCATTTGGATATATTTCTCCTTGAGTGTTGAACCCTAAACCAGTTTTATCAAAAACTGATTTTTGTGAATTCTGCATTTCATTCAGTGCAGTAGATGACTTGTTCCAAGACTGAATGAGCTCAGTCTGTTTTGTGTTTTCAAGAATCAATTTCTGGATTAATGACTGATTTTTGTTTCTCTCTGCTTTTAATTCAGCAATTTCCCTTTTTAAACTCAACCCATCAACTGATTCATCAGTTTTGGTTTTATTGTCTGTGAGATCAGTTTGCTTTGCTTTGATTTTTTCAAATGATGATGCAAGCTTTTGATACTCATTTACCATGTCATGTAGTGTTAGAATGAGTTCTTCTCGTGTGAAATCAGTTGAGCTGAAATCAAATACTTGTTGGCTAGATGATTCTTTTTCTGCATCATTATCCATTAAGCACTTGACTTCCTCATCATCACTAGAGCTGCATGAGCTTTCTGGTTCTGACTCCTCACTGTCCGTTTCTGCCAATTTAGATTTGTTTTCTTCAGCTAAGAGTACTTCATGTTTCTTTCTGAAGGACTTCTTATCTTCCTTGGGTCTTCTTTTGTGCTCATATGATTTCTTTCTTCTATCAGTTGAGCCTTGACTGTCCTTCTTGGGTTTAGGACAGTCAGCCATAAAGTGACCTGATTTGCCACAATTGTAGCAGGCATTTGATTCATCTTTAAAACTGTTCCTTTGGTATGGCTTTTGGAAGTTTCCTTGATTCTTTCTCATGAACCTTCCAAATTTTTTGATGAAAAATGACATAGCATCACTGCTCAACTGATCAGTAGATTTCTTGACTGAACTGATTTGTTCTGTTCTGACAGCAGCTAGAGTAGTTGTGGCTGCAGGGGTAGATGGTTTTCCTTCTCCGGTCTGCAGCTCAAATTCATAAGCCTTTAAATCAGCAAACAGATCACGAAGTTCAATCTGGTTCAGATCTTTGGACTCCCTCATAGCCATGGTCTTGACATCCCATTTCTTGGGAAGACCTCTCATTACCTTCAGTGCAATCTCTTTGTTGGTATACACTTTTCCAAGTGCATTTAACTCATTGATGATACTGCTTACTCTTTCATCACACTCGTTCATTGATTCTCCTGCTTTCATTTTGATGTTATCAATCTTTTGAACAGCAACAGAAAGTTTATTTTCTTTTGTTTGATCATTTTCTTCACACAGCTGGATTAGCTTTTTCCAAATTTCTTTGGCTGACTTATACATCATTATTTTGCTGAAGGTTACTTTGTCCAACGTTTTGTACAGAATGTCTTTAGCCACATTATCAAGATTTGCTTTTCTTTTATCTTCAGTTGTCCATTCATCTCTGGGCTTTTCTATTCTTTGTGGTGCCCCTTCTGTTATGGCAACTGCTGTATTTGTTTTTAGAATCTTCATGGGTCCATCAGTTATGACATACCACATGTCATCATCTTGTGCAGCTAAATGAGCCTGCATTCTGATTTTCCCATCATCAAATTCTTCTATGGAGAACATAGGAATTTTATTGAAGGAAGTTATGCTAGCAAGTTTTATAGATCAAAAGTATTCAAGAACAAGATTCAACCGCTCTGATACCACTTGATAGGATTGATTATCGTAACAAGAGTGTTTAGAAGAGGGGGTTGAATAAACACTCACAATTAAAACTGATTTTTTCGAGTTTTGAGTTCAGTTTGGTGAGAAACTGATTCTCGGAATCTTGCTGGTCAATGACAATCAGTTAAACTGAAGTAGTTGCGGAAATTAACTGACTGAAAGATAGAATACAAAACTGAAATAAAGTACACAAGGATTGTTTCTGGATGTTCGGAGATTTCAATTACTCCTACGTCACCCTTTCTATCTCAAGGATATGATTTCCACTAAAAGACTTTGATCGAATACAAGATTTGTACTGACCCACTTCAGTTTTGACTTATCACTGCCAAAAACTGAAACTCTTAGTATTAGAAAATGTTCTCAGTGCGTAACTGATCTTAGCACTATCGAATTCAACTATTATTACAAAGTGCTAGTGAGCTCAAATTGTAGCCTTGACTGCTACGAATAAATCAAGTAAGGGTGAGCTAAGATTTTGACAGAGTAACAGCAAGCTTTGAATAGAGTGATCTATATCTGTTCTTCTTCTTCAACTGTTCTTCTGTCATATTTATAAGCTTCCCTTCCAACTGTAACTTGAGATATTGTATCCATTGATTGCCACTTCATCATTCCTTGGCCATTGTTTGCTTCATTTATTATAATGCGGCGTCTTAACTGCTTTAGCCGAAATGCATTGTTCTAAGCTGTATTGATTGAAGTACGGCGTTTAATATTCAGTTGCAATCTGCTATGTCTCTTTGTCAGTTGAATGTTCTTTCCCGAGACATGTTTAGTTGAAGGAAGCATACGGCTGAATATATCAACTGATCGGTTTCCAACTGATCAGTTTATATCTGCTGTTTTCAGTTGTTAAGTCCAGTTTGCTGAATATAATTGCGTGTATCAGTTGGTTGATCAGTTTGTCAAGCTCCAGAATTTATAGTTTGGTTCATATTATGTGAAAGGTCGGAATTTCGTTTCCAACAACAACTGATCAGTTTTCTTTATTAGATCTGCTGATTTCAGTTGTTAAGTCCAGTTGCTGAATATAATTGCGCGTATCAGTTTGTTGATCAGTTTGTCAAACTCCAGAATTTAGAGTTTGGTTTATATTTTGTCAAACGCCGGAATTTCGTTTCCAACAAATCATTTCAAATGATCAAATAACAATCAATACTTGGAAATTTGATCAAGAAGCTTGCAGGAAAGCTTTGGCCAAGATGATACTTGTTGATGAATTACCTTTTAGTTTTGTGGAAATGGAAGGGTTTAGACACTTTATAAAAGTGATACAACCATTATTTAGCATCCCATCTCGTAGGATAATTACAAGGGATTTCTTTGAACTTTTTTTGGTAGAAAAGAAAAATCTTAAGCTTTTCTTCAAGAAGACACATCTAAGATTTTGCCTCACAACAGACACATGGACTTTAATACAGAGAATTTATTATATGCGTCTTACAGCTCATTTTAATGACAAATACTGGAAGTTACAAGAGAAAATATTAAAATTTTCTCCAATATCCAGTCATAAAGGTGATGATATGGCAATTGTGATCTATAAATGTTTGCTTGATTGGGGTTTGGATAAGGTCTTCACTATCACAATCGATAATGCTAGTTCTAATGATACTACATTGAAAGAGATGTCAAAACAATTCAGTAAATGAGGAACTAATTTGATGGATGGTAAACACCTAAACACCTTCATGTGAGATGTGTGGCTCATATAATTAATATCATTGTTCAAGATGGCTTGAAAGAAATTGGAGATTCTGTGAGACAAGTTAGACAAGCTATAAGATATATTAGACAATCTCCTGCAAGAATTAAAATATTCAAGGACTGTTGTGAAATTGAAAAGATTACAAGTAAGAAGTCTTTGTGTTTTGATGTTGTTACTAGGTGGAATTCTATCTACTTGATGTTGAAAACTGCTTTGGAATTTGAAAATGTTTTTGTAAGTTATGGTATTCATGATCCTGGATTGTTGGATCATCTTCTTACCAATGTTTGTGAAGATGTAAAGGATGTAGGTGCACTGACAAGTGGTGATTGGGAAAATGTGAGGAAAATTGGGAAGTTTCTTGAAGCTTTCTATAATCTTTACCTTGAGAGTTTCAGGTTCATTATATGTCATTTCAAATGTCCACTTTCATGAAATTGGTGAGCTTGCTTGTGTTTTAAACTTGTTGGTAGATAGTGATGACGTTGTTTTGGCCATGATGGCAAAAAGGATGAAATCTAAATTTGATAAATATTGGGGTGCCCCGGAAAAAATGAATAAGATGATTTTCATTGCATGTGTTCTTGATCCTCGTTTCAAATTTGATTATGTGGATTATGTGCTTTTGAGGATGTATGGACAAGAGAAAGGGGAGAAAATAAGAGTTGAAATAAAGTTGTATATGACGTCTTTGTTTGAAGAATATATGAAGGTCACTTCAAAAATGTCTCAAGGATCATCCACTAGCAGAGTTGAGCCATCAGGTATAAACATTGGAAATCTTCATAAAAGAACGCTGATACAACAAGAATACTTGAGACATAAGGCTGAAAGTGCAAATATGGATGCTAAGATGAGTTAGATAGGTATCTTGATGAAGATGTTGAGGTTGCAAATGAACATTTTGTTATTTTGCTATGTTGGAAAGTTAACTCTTCCAAATTTCCTACTCTGGCTAAGATGACTCGTGATGTGTTAGCGATTTATATTTCTACCGTGGCATCGGAAAGTGCTTTTAGCACCGGGGGACATGTTCTAAATCCATATAGAAGTTCATTAACACCTCGATTAGTGCAAACTCTCATTTGCCTTCAAGATTGGTTCCGAAAAGAATATTCTCCCATTAAAGCAGAAGAAGACTTGGATAGTCTTGAAGAGATTGAATCTGGTAAGAAATTTGTTTTTTTAAATGTTTTAGATCACAATTATTTTGTAATTTAATGTTTGGTAATAATTTTCTCATTTTTTTAGACTTGATCAATATTGGATGGGATTCTTGCATTGAAAGATATTTTTGCATAACCGATATATAATCATTTCAATGAAATATTGTAAGTTAACTAGTTAAGTTTATGCATTTTCACTTATTGTTACAAGATCACGAGTTATCCTAACTAGTTTTAATGAATTTTTTTTTTTTACAAAAATACGATTTTTTTTTTATATGATTGGGAAAGATCTTTATTAGTTTCAGTAAGTTTACATATATTTACGTTATGCTTCAAGATTGTGATTCATAATCACTTTTGTGATGAATTTAATGTCATTTTTGTTTTTAGTTTTGCAAAACAGGATTTTGGAGTTTGAAAATTGGAAGTTCAAATTGTTATTGAAGCTCATATTGTTAAATGAATTGAGATTTGAGATGCAAAATCTCTGTGCATTTTGGAGTATGAGAATTGGAATTTAATGATTGTGTGTCCTTTTTTTGAAGAGATACTGTTTGAAATTATATTTCAAATTGTTATTGAAGCTTAGATTGTTAAGTCGTAAGTGTATTGTAATCATATATGTTATACTCATCTATTGTCATTGTTTCTTTTATATGTGTTGCATCCATCAAGCATCAAGTGATGTATAATTTTATTTCTTAACGAAATATTATAAAACCGTATATAACCGACCATATAAATCGAACCGTATTACCAAAAAACCGGACCGAGCCGTAATAAAATGGTTTGGTTTTGGACCAGATATATTCAAAACCGAAATACAAAAAACCGAACCGTTATAGAGAAAAACCGGATCGAACCGACCAACGTCCACCCCTACTATCAACAATGGCTTCTTCATCCAATTTATTCACAATGTGGACTTGAAGAACTTATTTACTATTATTATTTATACTAGTATCAAGTTTTTCAATATATTATTCAATAATTTATAAAATAATCACATAACCACATAAAAATATGTAGAAGGCCCTAAAAATTTGCAAAAGCCAAGCTCGTTCATGTAACAATAAAATAAAAAAACAAAACCCAAAAATTTACAAATTACAATATTGAATAACAATTAAAAATTTCCCAAATTCGGTGTAGAAACCTAATTCTTAATTCCTTGATGATGGAAGACTTGAACAAGATCACAAGAATTTGAGTTTTTCAAGAGCAACTATTATTCGTAAAATTAAGAAGAATAGAAGATGTAAAAAAAATATAATATTTTAAGTTGTATCTTAATTGTTGTTTGTTCGTTGGTTACGGTCTTACTCACGTCTGACTAAAGTGAGAGCTCGCACGGCGATGTTAGTGACCGTTATTTCCAGAAAATTAATTGAAATATTAAATTGCTAATGTAAAAAAAAAAGCTAAAAAATAATATAAAAAAATCGGGCCCCTCCGTCACATTAGGTCTCCAACACCACTTTGTACCATGACTTTTAATTATTTCTCACATTCATTAATTTAAGATAAGGTTAAATGCCAATTTAACTCCCTCTTTTAATCATAATTTATTTCATTTCTCCAATTTAATAACTTAAACTTTGTCAAAACACATTTAATGAAATTCTTGTAATTTCTCATAATTATCTAAGTTATCAAAGAATTCATTAAATCAGTAATTAAATTTAGAGATATTACATACATGATGTTGTCAGCTCATCAATTTTTAAAGGGATTTTAGCAGGTTTAAAAATACATGAAGTTAGCTAATTTATTAATTTCATTCCATTTATATATATATATATATATATATATCAAATGAAATTGAAAGGCACATCCCATATTTATTATACTTGTAACTAATGACAACATAGATAGGCCAAGAAACTATTTACAAGTGATGAGTTTAGAGAAGGAAGCTTGTTGCGCCACCGACAGAGTGCCGCCCACGAGTCGATGATGGAGGTGTTAGTCTTGCATTCACTTCATTATTTCCAAACACAAGTGTGGCAGCGCCTCCATTAACATTTGTGGGAATATTGTCACGCCTCGAGACTGGGGTTAGTCAACACCGGCGTTGTTCAACAATCACATAATCGGCAAACAACAAGCCTCGTAGTTCAGTATAAACTAAAACCAGTCTATTTCATCATTAACTCAAAATAATCTTGTCTTACAGCGATAAATTCCAAAATGAAATAAAATGTGCGGAAGTGTTGTACAACTTGAACCAAAAGTAAGGAAGAACATAAGCGAGAAATTTTCATATCTCGAAAATTACAACTTTTGGATAGAACTTTTGATGTTGTTTTGGTGTGATTTCACTCATTCTTTTGCCACTATTTATAGGCATCAATGTGACTTTAGGTCTTTCTCCTCCATACCAAAGATTGCATGGTTTATGGTATGTAATCACCAATGTGACTTTAGGCATTTCCCATCTATGCCAAATGTTGCATGTAATTTATTCTTCTCATTACATAATTCATCTTCAATTCAAAACAAAAATCAACTTGGTATTTTATATCTTTGTATAGTAAAATTTTGGGTCTTCACAAATATGAGTAGTAGTAGTATTAGGATTTGTAGCTGCAAGGCTGCTGACAAGTGAGTCAGTGCGCGGCTTGCCGCTGAAGTTTTGTGATGGAGGAGTAGGAGGATTACTAGCCATGTTTATTTTGATAGACGGACGGATCAATGTGCCCTTTTTATAAGTTGCCAAGCCTTGGGACTCGGGTTATTAGATTTTATTCTTTATATTCATGACTAGACAACAAGTTGTTCAACGGCAAACAGGAAAAGGAAATCTGATGTGCATGACAAAAAAAGGTGGGTTTAAGGAAATCTGATGTGCTTAGATTCCTATTCCTCTTTTGCTTCACTTCCTTTTTCCGTAATGCTTGTCCACCTTCCTCGTCCTTTTCCTTATCTTTTTTTTTTTCCTTATTTTTTTAATTTAGTTTTTCTCATAACAGAGCATGTTTTTCCTATAAAATTTGAATTTTGTTTGTCCTTATTTGATCATTAATACTACTTAGTAACTAGCACATGCATTACATATAATATAATACGTCATATTATGTGTTGTTTCAATAAAATATAAAAAAATCATAAACAATTACAAAATTACTTCATTTCATATTTTTTAAAAAAAAGTAGGTTAACAATCAATGTAATATATTCATTGTCTTATACGAATAGCTACTAAATTTCGTACAATCCATAAATGTTTAAAGAAAAAATTTCAAACTAACCTATATTCAAAAGAAATGTTAAACCTAAGCAGTAAGTCATTGAACTATTCAACTATTAAATGCAAAATCATTGCACAAATCTGTCAAAATAAATAGATAAATAAATAATTGGAAGGAAGTGTCCTTCTAATTTCCTCGACAAACACACAACAAACGGTCTCTATCGTCTGCTTTATCTCCACGATACTCGAGTGATGGCATTGGCGTGGGTGGTTTGGAATATATTTTTGGGAGTTCAATAATCTACTTACCTTTTAGCTTTTTAGCACGGCTTTTTATTTGACACATATTGTTTATTCCGCTTGAAACTTCACATATTTTATGCAAATCTAAATATTACAATTTCATCGTTCAAGTTTTCATTTTTCTAGACATATTTTCCAATTTTCATTCCAGTTTCTAGCAACTTTCTTTGTATTTTAATGTTCTGTAATTTCTTTTGCTTTTCTGAATACACAATCATATTAAGATTTTTATTCCCACTTTATATTAATATTTTTAAGTCAAATCCATTGTTTTTAGTTTTTTATTGGCTTAGAAGATCATAACCAACAGTCAATTGATTCCTACATCGTTTGATTTTCAAGGAGTTAGATTTTTACACGTGTAATCAATTTAGTGCATTTGCACCCAGGCACGCCCGGACTCTCAAATTTTGGAACCAAAACATTTCCAGCAAAGTTGATCGAAAGAACTGTAAAAAAAAAGAAGTGCGTCAAGGAAGTAACCAACAAAATCAAGTATCAGGGAGTTCAAAGGCCATTGATCCAAAACCGCTAATAAATATACACCCCTGCCAGGAAGAGAGGTACACGCCCAATGCCGTACTTGAGATTTCGTAGACCTGAGTCGAAATTAAGAAATTGGGCTCCTAGAAAAATAGTCAAATTTTTTTCTTTAACGTAAGTTTTTCAAGACCAATAATGTCAATTATAAACATAAATATATAAGAAAATAATATATAATCTTTAAATATAATAAAAAAATAATCTTTTAAATAGTACTCGATCAGTATGCGTTTTGTCATTAAAAGTATTAACTAAGTTTGAATAATCAAGATTTTTGACTATTTTTTTTAATATCATTGTCAATCCATTCAATCTTTCTTATGACATAGATGATCGCATATATTCTTGATTAACTTCAAATTGGAAAATTTTAATTCTGCAGATGCAAGTGTTACTGGTATAGTCAACAGAATTCTGTAAGCAATATAAGCATTTGGATAACAACCATCTATTTGGTTCAAATAATTTAACACATCAATTGCTCTTTTTTCTTATGTTGGTAAATTGCATCTCAGGATCGTCAATTCCTTAAACAAATCATGCCCATCAATATTAGGGTTGTCATTGTGCCTCAAATATTTTTCAAGATTTTCACAAGATGTTAATAAACTATTATCATAAGCACACTTTAACTTCTCAAAACTAAACAGAAACCCAAAAGTTTCTTCTTATTTTAAAATTTTTCAAACCGCGTCTGTAGTGAAGAAATAGCTTGATCATTAAAATGAAAAAAATAATTAACCTTGAAAGATTCTTCCGCTGATTGTGATATCTCCTCACCATCGTTTTCATCAAAATGATTCTTTCTTTGAATATTACATTTTTCTTTGAATATTACATTTTTCTTTGAATGAAACTTCAACTACCATAGTATCTGCAATTTGTTTATCTTCAAAAACGGTTTTATCAAACACAGAGATCTATAGTCTTCCAAAGTCATAATAAGTCATTCTAGCTGCTTGATGGTGACATCAATATCTATGTTTTCAGCTGAAGTTTACTTAATTAAAATGTTTATTGCATGCAATAATTTGTACCAAATTATCATCCCAGTCAAGAATTCAAAGTTCCCAAGTTCATATGTTTCAAAAGATTCAACATCACTCTTTACTTTAGAATTTTCACTTGTATTTGCCAAGTTAATTAAAACATCATGTATCTTATAGTTTGTTCTTTAATAGGTTTCCCTCGCTTGGCAGAAGAAGACAACAATGTACAAATATGTTGTATTTCTCAAAAAAATGACACAACTCTAGGACAACAATTAGCAATATAATATAACGCCGAATTAAGACTGTGACATCCACATGGTGTATAAAAACTCTGGGACTTATCTTCTAGTAACCTTTTTTGTACACCATTGTGTTTCTCTTTCATATTTGTTCCACTGTCATACCCTTGATATCTTATATCATCCGTACTAAACTCAAATTCTCTCAAAATATCTAGTAGTTTGGTAAAAAGTCCTTGCCATGACATATCATCCACCTTCAAAAATTCTATTCAATATTCTTATACCACTGCAAAGTTTGTTGAATTATCAACACAACGTATTACAAGAGATATTTGATCCTCATGACTTGCATCTGGAGTAAAATCTAGTATGATTGAGTATTATTTTGCTATTTTAATTTTTGTAATAATCGAAATATTCACTTCATGTGCCAACATCTGTATCAACTCATTTTGAATTTTAGGACCAAGATATATATAGTGAATCTCGCGTGTTTGAATATGCCAAATGAGCTGTTGCATTATGGAATCAAGCTCGGCAATCATTTCAATGTAATTTTTTGCAACATAAAAATTTTCAGTATCTCTCGAAATGTCAAGTTATTTTTTGCAAGTCTTCTTACAACAACAATTATTCTCTTTAACACTAGTCTCCAATATTTTTTTCTTCGTCAATTTCGACTTGCAAACTTTCATCTATTGTCTTATTTTTTTGTAAACTTTTTTCCAATTCAATCCATTTAGTCACGCATTCAATATGCTCCTTATTCGCTTCATGATTTCCAAGTATCCGACTTAAATTATGACGATCTTTATATCAATCAATAGCCAACTGACCAATTTTATTCATGTTACTTTGCGTCTTGAACAACTTGCAAGAAGCGAAATATTTTGTATAAAGAAATCGAATATACCAGTCATTTCCTACCAATTTTCTATCTATTTGGTAGTGACCTCTTATAGGGTAACACAACAAATTTTCTACCCGTACTATCTTTAGGAAAATTAATTGCATAATCTCTTTTTGGACCTCTTTCAACTAAAAAGTCTCCGATATTTGCATCAATTTTATCTCAATTCTCCGGATCATCAATATTTAAGGGAAACAAATTCTCTTGCTTCATATTTTTCAAGTCGAACATCTTCAATACTATCAACAACGTCTTCTTCATCCAATTTATTCACAATGTGGACTTGAAGAACTTATTTACTATTATTATTTATACTAGTATCAAGTTTTTCAATATATTATTCAATAATATTTACTCGCAAGTTCTAAATAATCACATAACCACATAAAAATATGTAAAAGGCCCTAAAATTTTACAAAAGCCAAGCTCGTTCATGTAACAATGAAATTAAAAAAAAATTACAAAATACAATAATGAATAACAATTAAAAATTTCCCAAATTTGGTGTAGAAACCCAATTCTTAATTCCTTGATGATGGAAGACTTGAACAAGATCACAAGAATTTGAGTTTTTCAAGAGCAACTATTATTCGTAAAATTAAGAAGAATAGAAGATGTAAAAATATATATAATATTTTAACTTGTACCTTAATTGTTATCTGTTTGTTGGTTACAAACCGATGTCTGATTACAGAGAGAGTTCTTTGACAAACGACAATGAAAGTGGGTTTTATTTTTATGTTAATATAGGGTTAACAAACGTGTAAATTTTTATTTTACAAAAAAATATATTGTTTTGGACCATTATTTTAAGAAAATTAATTGAAATATTAAACTACTAATGTAAAACTACAAAAGATAAAAAATAATTTTTTTTTAAAAAAAAATTGGGCCCCTCCCTCGCATTAAGTTTCCAATACCACTTTGTACCATGACTTTTAATTATTTCTCACATTCATTAATTGTGAGTTAAATTCCAATTTATCTCCCTCTTTTAATCATAAATTATCTAATTTCTCCAATTTAATAACTTAAACTTTGTCAAAACACGTTTAATGAAACAATTTCTAATATTATCAATTCTTGTAATTTCTCATAATTATCCAAGTTATCAGAGACTTCATTAAATCAGTAATTAAATTTAGAAATTTGTCAGCTCATCGAATTTTAAAGGGGTTTTAGTAGGTTTTAAAATACATAAGAAGTTAGCTAATTTATCAATTTCATCCCGTGAGGAAGTATCATGTGTAAGTTTTCTAGATTTAATATATGCATAACTTAGGTCGTTTTGACATTTAAAAAAAAGTTCAAATCAAAATCAACAGAGATTTGGAGGGTACGAAATCCAAATATATATCAAATCAAGTAAAAAGAAACACACACACACACACATATATCAAATGAAATTGAAAGACACATCCCATATTTATTATACTTTGTAACTCATGACAACATAGATAGGCCATGAAACTAGTTACAAGTGATGAGTTTAGAGAAGGACGCTTGCTGCGCCACCTGCAGGGTGCCGCCCACGAGTCGATGATGGAGGTGTTGGTCTTGCATTCACTTCATTATTTCCAAACACAAGAGTGGCAGGGCCTCCATTAACATTTCTGGGAATATGAGAAGTTGAAGGAANAGTAGTAGTAGTAGTAGGATTTCTAGCAGCAAGGCTGCTGACAAGTGAGTCAGTGCCCGGCTTGCCGCTGAAGTTTTGTGATGGAGGAGTAGGAGGATTACTAGCCATTTTTATTTTGATAGACGGACGGATGAATGTGCCCTTTTATAAGTTGCCAAGCCTTGGGGCTCGGGTTATTAGATTTTATTCTTTATATTCATGACTAGACAAAAAAACAGGGTAAGGAAATCTGATGTGTGACAAAAAAAAAAGTGGGTCTAAGGAAAGCTGATGTGCTTAGATTCATTCCCATTCCTCTTTTGCTTCACTTCCTTTTTCCATGATGCTTGCTGTCCACCTTCCTTGTCCTTTTCCCTANTTTTTTTTGCCTTTTTCTTATTTTTGTAATTTACTTTTTCTCGTAAATTACTATAACTGAGCACACACGTTATTCCTATAAAATTGAATTTTGTTTGTCCTCATCTGATCATTAATATTACTACTAACTGAGCACACACGTTACATGTAATTCATGTACGCATTACATGTAATATGATACATCATATTATGTGTTGTTTCAATAAAAATAAAAAAATCACTAACAATAAAGAAATTACTTCATTTCATATTTTTTTTAAAAAAAAAAGTAGTTTAACAATCAATATAATATATTCATTTTCTTATACGAATAACTACTAAATTTCCTACAATCCGTAAATGTTCAAAGCATAAATTTCAAACTAAACTATGTACAAAAAAATGTTAAACCTAAGCAGTAAGTCATCGAACTATTCAACTATTAAATGCAAAATCATTGCAAAATCTATCAAAATAAATAGATATATAAATAATTGGAAGGAAGTGTCCTACTAATTTACCCGACAAACACACAACAAACAGTCTCTATCGTAATCTCCACGATACTCGAGTGATTGCGTGGGTGGTTTGGAATATATTTTTGGGAGTTCAATAGTCTATTTTCCATGGTGACGATGGGAAGATTATGAATTTTAACTTTTAAGGATGGGTTGATTGGAGTATAATTGCAAACGAGCGAGAAATGGGGCTTCGATTATTTAAAGAGATGTTTACAAACTATAAATCAAAAGCTAACATTTTGTGTGAGACGTGCTAATTTATTACTTTTTTCTAATTAATAATTTATTATATTATCCATGTCTCCATTTTACTATTGGTAACGTACATAAGTTCAATTTTCTCAATGTGTTACTTTTGCAATAATAAGGAGAAGGGAATTTCGATTTCATATCTTAGTAATTCTGTTTTAGTGTTTTTATGGCGTTGAAATTTTAGTTATTTGTGTACTCAAACACATGCATGAATGTGGATTTTTTTTTGATATTCTAGCATTTAACAAACAACATGTCTCTTGTGAGACAATATTTTTCCGTGAGACGAGTCAACACCGTCTTTATTTACAATAATAAGTAATATTTTTGACATAAAAATTAATATTTTTTCATTGATGACTCAAATAAGAGATTCGTTTCATAAAATTGATCTGTTAGACCGTCTCACAAAAGTTATTGTGTTTAACAAATGCCTTATGAATAAAGTTCATTCTATAGGTTATCTTCATGTTTCCACATGCAAGGAAAAATATTTATTATTCCTATTTCTTTCATAGTTTTTTTTTTTATTTTTTTTTAATACGAAAATTAGAAATCGGACTGAATTTTTTTCTTTTATGTTAACATTCATAAACCAAAAGTTCTTGTTTCCAGTTTTGATTCGAGTTGGAAATCGAAATGATTTTGTTTGGTTTCCGAAAGGCAATTCCGATTTAAGGGGAACATGGTATATTTTCTTTGTGGGCTTTAATTAGACAATTTTATAAATATGGGCTCACATTTTATTTCATGATTGGATTAATTATATATGGTTATTATAGATTTATTATTACAGCTCAATTGATAGTTACACTCTAAGAATATGTGGATTTATCATGGAAACCCTTAGTTCGTGTGTTAGGAAAGGCAAAAAATAACTAATGTCAAGGGTAGGTTGGGGTCGAGAAAATCCTGAACCTTAACCGGTCTACCGGTTCGATCTTTTTATTTTTTAAAATATATTTAAAAAAATTTTAAAAAAAATTACCAAAAATTAAAAAACATTATTCAATCATAATTACTACCTGTAATATGAATTTGCTTCTCTTCTAAGAATAAGGCATTATTATATTACTAGGTATGGTCACCTCAAATCTTGAGGTGTTTACCCAGACATGCAGCGCAGCTTATTACTGTTTCCATTTCTTTTTGGATAAAAATAATTAAATCTAAACAAAAATAAAACAACCATCGATTCCTTTTAAATTAATTGACATAGTTAACAACATAAATTGCTAGTTTTGAAGGTATTAATCAAAATTAATTTGTTCAAGTACAAATATTAAAGAAATAAAAAAATTTGAAACGACTTCTATCAATGTCAAGTACAAAAAAAAAAGTCATTATCGTAATAAAAAATAAAATAAATGAATTTATAATTTTTTAAAATTAGTATTGCAATAAAATTTTGTAATTAGATCTGAACCAATTTCTTCATAATTGAAAGATATCTATACCATCGTTAGGAGTGAAAATAAGTGATTGACATAAAAGATTTATAGAATCTGACTTGCTAGACCTTTAGGTCTGAAATATAAATCTATATAACAATTAGCAAGTGTAGACGCAGATTAGACTTAAGCTATGGATATTTGTAATATTATATGAAAGATTTGTCGTATAAAGAATAGTTTTGACAGAGCAAAGACTGTTCAGGCTCAGGCCAGATTCGGAGAGATATTCTAGGTGACCCCTCTCCCATCGACATATTTCAACCACGCTCTTGGTTCTACATATCCGCCCCTAGATTTGGTGGTGAAGTTACACATTTTTTATGCATGATGTTTTGATTTATCTATGATGAACATACATGTTTGGAGAGAGTGCTGGTGAGGCAGCAGAGGAGGCACTTGCAACTGCAGAGCATTGTGTAGGAGCTGAATGTATTCAAAATACGGAAGGCCATCAACCCTGCCTCGTCGGCAGCACCCTCGGGACTAATCAAGAACGCAACAAAGGACAGAAAGACATGAAATTATACATGGCTCTTGATTAGGTTGAATTTTATACTTTAAATTATATTATTCATATGTTCAATCTCTATTTTAATTTCACCACCATCTATTTAATTTTTTGTAAGCAATTATTTATTACTGTAACTGATTTGTGGAGATGTTGGAGCTGGAAAGTCTAGCCCAGTTTTACGTTTTGTGAAAGGGCAATCCCTGGTTACCGATGGAAGCCATCTTTCTCCTCCAATCCCTTTTCAGCTCTGCTATCCATTCTTCCTCTCTTTTTGTGGCTGTCTTAGCTGCTGCTTCTCTAGCTTCAAGTTCAGCCGACGACTTCTTGCATGTAACCCTTGATGCTATAACAATATCATCCCCATCGACAACCGCAGAATGCACTTGCTTCTTGAACTACAAAAAAATAATGAAAAAAATATACCGAACAAAATGAAAATTTTCACCCGGAGTTGGGCTGTTACTCGTCGTAAAGCATCAATTAAGTGTTTTAGCCACATCCCAAAAATTTGAGCTTTCGGGAAAAATATGATTCTAAACATATAAAAAACTCTAGAATGTAACAGTTCAAGACCCTAGTGCGCAATCCCCTTCATATTTGATTAAGATGGTATTAGGGGTAATTTTATAGGCCTTTGTTACCCAATACTAAACCAGATGAACTTGTATACGTTGGACAATTATTCAGGACATATATTTTTTTGGTGTCAGATCTACATACAAGGAGGCATGTTAAAACAAAAACCTTTTTTTGTCAAAATATCTATTGAGATCAAACTTTTGGGGAGAAGCAACTTATGAAAATTGTTGCCAAATCAGAGAAATGCTCACCTTCTTTGATTCTTCATTGAGCTCTTCTCCAGTGGGAATTTTTTGTTTTTTTTGGGGTCCATTAAGCTCATCTGGTCACACAAACAACTTCTAATACCAAACACAAGTCAACAATGACAAAAACAATTCACAATTCTTTAGAGCAAAATGATCAAGGAGTGCACTTCAAAGATTAGCCTGTAAGCATCTCTAGGCAGATAAATTTAAGGTACTTTAACGAAACATGAGCAGAAACCAACAACAGAATTTATTGTCTGGCAGCTCTTTACCTATGTGCTAAAAACTATCCCAGGAGGAGCATGTTTAAAAAGTCTAACTCCAGCATCACTCGGAGTAGAAATTTTGTCAAGAGTATTATGAGTTGTAATTGTCACCACTTCGAGAGTCTTATCTAATATCTCATCCAGTAACTTCCGCGCCTGTAACATAGATAGACAAAGAGATGCCAAAGGCATAACTATATAAAGAGAATTATGCACACCTTAAAGATGCATTTTCTAAGGGTTCCATGGTATAATTACAGATGGCAAAAATATTCAAACATTTTTGAGAAACAGGCGACCACAATTTTCGACAAGTTTTGAAACATTACTCAGAAGTTAGTAGTTCATTAAGACCGAACAAGACAGCTGAATTATATAAATTAACTTTGAATCATAATATTAAGCAAAATTGGAAATATTTTACACATTGAAAAAATACACCCCTGCAATCTTCAAGAAAACACCAGTGATCTCTTGGTATCACGACGTAAATAACAGCGAGACTTCAAATACGAAGGTGATGAAGCCATGAAGATTATATTAAACGTCTGAGGTGGATCTAAAAATATTTCAAAGAATATAGTTAAGCAATAATAAATATTTGATTGAATGAAACACTATCAAATGTGCTATTTTTAACTAAATATGCACGAGGATCTTCTTCATAATGATATTGATTTCCACTCGCAAACACTGAGGGCAATAAAAGGTTTATGTCAATTCTCAAAGAACCAAAACAAGAATCAAGCACTTGAACGGCATTCTCATTAAAATTAGGCAATGGTTTAAAGAAAATCCTAGAAATGCTATTTTTAGATTTTCTTGCTAACCAGGTCGTCAAATAAAGAGGTGAAATAACTCAGCTTAGTGATACTCCAGACATTGTAGCGCAGCTGGGATGCGTGCTATGTCGAACTTCAATTTTTCTTTTTATTTTCCGCAAAGAATATTTTATGCATCGGTGTGAACAAAGTGATACCTTAATTATATCGAGGACGACAAATGAATCTTTTCAAAAAAAAATTCAAACGAGAATTTTAATTGCCCAAACGGTGTTATGCCAAAGTATTTCCTTTGACAACTCAGTTAAATAACAAGAGACAAATAAGGAATCTCAACGAAGGCAAGAAGAACACAACGTTAAATTGATTCCAACCGACACTTTCCAAGACGATAAAAATATAGCGGGGAAAAAATAGCAACACATGTTGCACAGCAGATTCGAACAAAACCAAGGGAAAGACGCACCTGGCCGACGCTTTCCGAGGCGAAGGAGACCGAACGACGTGCGAAACGATTGCAGGGGAAAAACAGCAACATGTGTTGCACAGCAGATTCGAACAAAACCAAGAGAAAGATGCACCTGGCCGAAGCTTCCCGAGGCGAAGAAAATCGGACGACGTGCGAAACAATCGAGAGAAAAAGATGGCAGGCTGATGGAGTCGAAGAAGAAAGAAGAGAAGGAAAGAACCGATTGGTATAACTTTTTCACAAACACCCCCTCTTGACAGTATAAACTATTGATTTGTTTGAGAAAGACATGTTTGACGCGTGTTTTTTTTTTGCCAACAACCGTCTGCCCAACCTAAACTTATTCCCACTTTTAATATTTACCTGGTATTTGAATTTGATTCTCTTGGAAGAATACCATGTTATTATATTACAATATTATATTACATCGTCATATATTATATTTTTTTTATTAAAACTCTTATATATTCAGAATTTTTGTCTTTTTGAGTTGCATTCAGATATTATCTCTAATAAAAAAATTACACGTCTTCGCTAGATGGTCAAAGTCAGGTGGACCTCAGATGGTTATTGAAACGTAAGCCACAATAGTCGCAGGTTTCCGTACTGCTGCTCTCGATTTCTAGAGATTTAAAACTTACGCAAATCAAAGAAGGGACAAACTTGTTTTTATGAGTTTTAATATTTTCTCGTGCCGTTTATTTACAGTCCATTTAACGTTGATTGTTTTTGTTTTTGGGCAAATTTTAGTTTTTTGGTTGACGTATATTTATTTTATTCTGTTCAGTGGAAGATTGTAGAATGTAGGCTTTTTTTTTTCACGATTGTACCATTTTTATAATTAATAATTTTATTTATAATCAAATAGAGATAGTCAAAAACTTGTGTGAGACGGTCTCACGGGTCGTATTTTGTGAGACAGATCTCTTATTTGGATCATCCATGAAAAAGTATTACTTTTTATGCTAAGAGTATTACTTTTTATTGTGAATATCGGTAAGGTTGACTCGTCTCATAAATAATGATTCGTGAGACCGTCTCACAAGAGACCTACTCATAGAGATAATATCATAATTATAAAAATTAATAAAAAAATATATTATAATTTGAAATGATCATATGTTATAATTTGAGTATATTTAATGAGAGTCATATCATAATTATTAAAATTATATTGCGTTTCATTATGTTCAATCTTATTCACTCACATTTTCTCTCATTATTGTTCCGGATATTTTCTCGATTTCATCTCGGTCTTCCTTATCACTTTTAATATGTTGTGTTCGGCTAGCGGCTTTTGACTAATCATTGAGCAAACATAAGGCTTCCAAATTTTTTGTCTTGAGCTAGAACGTCTCTCATTCAATATAATTTCTTTTGTCGTTATAGACAAAATTGGATATATATTTTTTTTACGACCACCATTGCAAAATATCGAAAGTTTCCTCATATGCACCACTAAAATCAAAAGTAGTGTTAAATAAGTTCTTGACGGAAATTTGAGAATCCTCATGGATGTTTCGTCTGTTCTCTTAATAAAAATTGTGTTTTAGTAAATTTAGAAGTAATATTACTAATGATTGTGAATTGTGTTTTATGTTGAACAATTTGTTCTCCATATATATGGTGTTATATTCGTTATAAATATTATATAAATGAGTTTTAATATTAAACAAAATCAATTATATATTAGAAACCATTTTCGTAACAAGGTCTAAAGATTCATAATATAATGTTAATATTTCTTGTAAACCATCTAATTTAAGTTTAGGATATAAGAAAAAGAAATAAAAATATTTCAAGAATTTGTAAAAAAATATATTTTTATCATGTTTCTTTAATGACATAAATACATTGAACTAAAACATTATCATTAGATTTAATATATTCACGAAAAATACACACAATGTTGAAACAATGTTTTAAAAGTAAATGAAAAGTAGAATAATAAACACCGGATAATTTTTTAGTAGCATCATTAAAAACTTGTATATTTGACAAATACTAGTGCATATGTTCCATTGGTTTGAAAGCAAATAAATATCACGAGCTTGAATATGTTGATGAAAAAATATACATAATAAATACTTATATTGAAAAGATTATAATTACAATTTATATATTGAATTCCAACGAGTTAGAACGTCTCGTGCAAACCGTTTAGCGTCTCGTGCAAACCGTTTAGCCTCATACAATTTATTTCGCAAAATTTTCCGCATTGTTTTATAACTTGGGGATGTGTCCATAAATAATGAATTGTGTTCCTAATTGGTTGAATATGTAAAAATAAATTTTTAGTTCATTATGAACACACAAATTTAAAATATGACATGTGAACCTAATATGAAAAAAGTTACCACATAGCGATGGGTTATATATTTCAGTAAGCTCACTAATACTAGAAGTATTTGCACTAGCATTATCAAAAGAAAATCGAAAAAACTTGAGAAGTTAGAATATTATTATAAAATAACAAATATAAGTTGAAAAATATTTTGTATCGAGTGTGTTTCGTCAAAACATCTATATGCAAGCAATATTTTTTGAATATTCCAAGAATTATCAATCCAATGATATATGAACAACTTTGCCAATAATCACTCCAAATATCGGAACTCAAACAAACTTTATTATTTAAACGAGAAAATTCTTTAATAAATTTTTTTTTATCAACAACTAATTTTTTAAGTGTGAGTTTGAGAGTATTTCGTGGGATACATCTAATAGAAAGATTTGCAATTGTAGAGAGCCAGTTTTCAAAAGATAATTTATCATTAAAATTAAAAGAAACTTGTTCGACCACACAAAATTTAGCCATTTTTCACTAATTTTAGATTTCTCATATTTAAAAAGTTGAGAATCACAACCGATTGAGAAGAGAATGCCGGAATTTGAGTTTGAGAATCATCAATACCAATTTACACCGGAGGAGCTATTATCACTACTCCAGCCCACATCCTGAAAGGATAGACGCCCCATCCACAAATACTCTCCAGACCTCCTCTTCATCAGGCTGAACCCTCTCTGATAAGAAATCTGACAAGGCATGTGCTTTGATGACAACTCGGGGCCTGTATTCAATATCATACTCCCCCAACTACACTGTCCATTTGATCATCCGTCGGGATACTTCTGAATGAGTCATAATCCTCCCGAGAGGACTGTTAGTAAGCACAATGATTTGATGCGCCAAAAAATAAGGTCGCAGCTTCCGGACAGTTATAATCAAAGTCAAAGCTATTTTTCCACCTCACTGTACCGTAGCTCGGGGCCTCTTAGAACATGACTGACATAATAGACCGGCCTCTGATCATAGCCTTCTTTTTTGATCAATACTGAGCTGACAACATACTCATCAGCAGATAGATAAACAAATAGTTTCTCGCCGGGCTCTGTCTTTACTAAAACAGGAAGCTCTGCTAAGTGACTCTTAAGATCCCGGAAGGTCTGTTCACATTTTTCATCCCACCCAAACCGTTGTGCCTTCCGCAGGACCTGGAAAAATGGATAGCTTCGGTGTGCTGACCGAGATATCAACCGAGAAAGAGAAGCGATTCTCTCGGTCGGCTTTTGAACTTCTCGAACGGAACGGGGAGATGGCATATCCAATACAGTCTTGACTTTCTCTTGATTTACCTCAATTCCCCGATCAGTAACCATGAATCTCAAAAATTTACCACTCTTCACGTCAAAGATACATTTGGCTGGGTTAAGCTTAATCCCATACTACATAAGAGTGGCAAAAGTCTCTTCCAAATCGGAGATGAAACCCGAAATCTCCTTGGACTTGCCCAAAATATCGTCCACATACACCTCCACATTTCTGCCCAACTGCTTCTCGAACACTTTGTTAATGAGACGCTGATAGGTGGCCACGGCGTTCTTCAACCCGAAAGGCATGACAATATAGCAGAATATGCCTCCCGAGGTGATGAAGCTGGCCTTATCTTGATCATCCTTGGCCAGGAGAATTTGATGATACCCCTAGTAAGCATCCATGAAACTGAGCAGCTCATATCCAGAGGTGGAATCCACCAACTGATCAATTCTGGGCAGCGGGTAATGGTCCTTGGGACAAGGTTTGTTGAGATTCCTGGAGTCCACACACATCCTCCACTTCTTTATGGATTTTGGTATCAGCACCACATTCGAGAACAAGGTAGGAAATTGTATTTCTCGAATGTGGCCAGCTTTCAGTAAATCTCTGACCTGCACATCAATCACTTTGTCCTTCTCAGGACCAAAGTGTCTCTTCTTTTGATTCACATGTTGAGATCCTGGGAGGATGTTCAAGTGATGCTCCGCTATTAGGGGTGAGATCCCTATCAATTCCTTCTGGGAACAGGCAAAAACATTAAGATTAGTTTTTTTAAAAAATTTCAAACTAACCCAGGTGGATACATTAAGGTCTCGAGCCACCGGATCTCCTTGTCTTGCCCAATCTCCACCACCTCCCGCTCTTCCTCTGCCACAAACTGCACTTCTCCCTTCTTCACTATCCTCTCCATCTCCCCACAACTCTGAAGTCTCTTGTCTTCCTGCCTCACCCTCTTCTGGTCCACTCGGACCGTCTCTACATAACACTTCCGGGAAGAAGGTTGATTTCCCCGGAATTCACCTACTCGCCTTCCCACAGGGAACTTAATCTTTTGGTGGTAAATGGATGTTACGGCCCTTAGCTCATTCATGGCCGGCCGTCCCAGGATGATATTATATGATGACGGGGCATCCGCCAAAGTAAAAGTAGTCATCACCGTCTTCTTCAGTTCCCTTGTACCCAGAGTCAAGGGCAAGACAATCCCCCCCTCGGGATAAACAACATGGCCAGAAAAGCCAAAAAGTGTTGTGTCCACTTCTTCCAAATGATATCCCTGCAAATCCAATTTTATGAAGGCCTCTTTGAAAATAACTTTGACAAAACTGCCCGAGTCCACCAAAACCCTCATAATGGCATAATTTGCTACCCTGGCTTGAATTACAAGGGCATTGCTGTGGGGAAAATTGACACCTTTCAAATCTTCAGGGCCAAAACTAACCACTGCCTCGTTCTTCCTCACCCCTTCCACCTCCATACAATCTCTCCTGCTCCTCGACTTCTTAGCCCGATTAGAATCACCATCACTAGATCCTACAGATATCATCCTTATCACTCCCAAGGTAAGGGGTGAGGACTTCTTCTTCTCAGGCTCTGGCTCTCTTCTCTCCCTCTAGGCACTCCTAGAATCTTCCATGGTACTAGGCCCTGGCTGCCGAGCTGTCCAGGGGGAAACTCAGCTTCTTGCTGGGTTGATTATGTCCCTGGACAGAGGACGGGACATAATCTCTTTTCAGCGTTTTGCAATCCTCCGTATTGTGATAACACACTTTATAAAGGGTGCAAAACCCATTTTTCTCGAGCTTGAAAAATTGTCGAGATGGAGGTAAGTCCCTGCTACACTCTTGAACCTCCCGGTCCCGAATAACCTTAAGAGGCATGTGATGACTCTCCTCGGGCTTAGATACCCAGTCTCCTCTCTCTCTCTCCTCACCGACTCCCTCTTCTGCTTCTGGGCCTCTTCCATATTAATATACTTTTCTGCCCGGGCCAACAAATCTTCTAAGTCTTTGGGCGTCTTCTTTGTCAGTGACCGGAAGAATTCACCCTCCCTCAACCCCTGGGTGAATGCAGTTGTCTTAGTCTCAGGGGCGCAAGAAGGGACATCCAAAGCTACCCTGTTAAATCTTCGAATATAGGCCCTCAAATTTTCCTCCGAGCTCTATTTAACCTCAAAAAGACTAAATGCAATCTTTTTGTACTTCTTATTGCTTTTGAAATTCTGTAAAAAAGCCTTTTGAAAGTCCTCAAAAGAATGAATACTCTGAGGAGCCAATCCCTCAAACCACCTATGCGCCGAATCAACCAGAGTGGTTAGAAACACTTTGCACTTGATTCTGTTAGCATAACAGTGCAACATGGCCATATTTTCGAATATGGCCAAATGTTCTTTAGGGTCTACATTACTATCATAATCTTTGACTTTGGCAGACTTAAAGTTCCCAGGAAGAGGTTCTCGAACAATAGACTCAGCAAATGGGCATCCCTTAATGACTACCCGTGAATGACTTCTACCCTCCATTTGTCCCTCCAACACCCTAATCTTTTGCCTCAACTCCTGCAACTCCTTTACCACAGTCGGGGATTTGGACCCGGCACTCGATTCTCTCTCCTCCATCCTCGCTTCTTCCTCCCTTACCTCCGATCTCTCTCATGCTCTCCTCCCGACGGCGTATCATGATGAGAAGGCTCTCTCCGGGTTAGATCTTTTTCCACCACCTCGGATACAATCCGAGCCAACTCCTTCCGGAGATAAAGTAATGATAGGTGGAGGTCCTGTAGGTGGAAGGCCACCTGGTCCTGAGATCAGGGCATCATCTCTAGGAGCTCGAGAAGTATCTTGATTAGTTCTTCTTGTTGGAGCCATATCAATGTCTTAAGCTCAATTTCCCACAGACAGCGCCAATGAGGTGATCCGGGTCACTGAGTCGGGGCAACCCCCCGGATCTAATGAGAAGTTTTGTTTAAGGAAAATGAGCAAGGAATATATATATGTGATGAAGGTATATCTTCGTAATATATAGCTGATGATACCCCCGGGATAGCCCGGGTCATGGGTTGTGCCCAGGTCAGGGGTATGAATTGTGCCCGGGCTTTTAGGAAAATTCTCGAGACAATTGGTAATGCCCCCATCGGTGCCTGGGTCATAGACGACCCAAGATATTAAATAGATAGCCCATATCGGGGCAGAATTGCAGAAAGAGATCATAAGCAACAAGAGGCCCGAGCTCTCGGGTGGATTCCCGGCTGACGACTCACTACCTGGGAAAGCCTCGATATGAGCACCACACTCGAGTGTACTAGAAGAATAGGATATGGGTAGCCGTTTCATCTCTGACACCGATCCAAGTGGTTGACAAAATCAGACAAGCGAGATGTGACTAGTATGAGATTTGACATGTCAAGATATAGGATACAATCAGCTGCCATACTATTATTAGTAGGTAGTACGAAGAACGAGGTCATTATTACTTCTCCCACTATAAATATCAGGTTCTCTCTTTGCATTTGGGATTGATTCATTTTATTGCCTACACTCTTACACCAATATCACAACCATCACTTGGTTACATTGGTTTTTTGTTGAGTCTTTCACTGACTTAAGCATCGGAGTGGTCACGTCAGACACCTCTCTTGCGCCCATTCACGAGTTCATCTCCTTGTCTGCAGGTCACAGGGAAATCCATATCTCACACTGCTTTTATTCCCTTCATTATTTTGATAGCAAATCCGGTGAATCACCCTACCCGGCTCATCCATTTGACCCGGATCGCATCAATAGCTTCCACCGTGACCTACAGACAATGAATTGAACTCGTGAATGGGCATCGGAGGAGTGTCCGACGTAGCCACTCCGATGCTTAAGTCAGCAGATGAAGAAGAAAGGTGAAGAGCTTGTATATGTATGCATGTACGTGAGTGTTTTTTAATTCATCCTTGCAGAATCTTTAAATGAGAAGTATATCTGCTATTTATAGGAGTAGATCTCATCATTACCTCGTTTTCAGTGCCCATTTGCTAAGTATGGCAAGGCGGCTGCCCATACCCTACTTCTGATTACTTCTTTGATACGTCTAACCCATGTCGTTCTGACAGATAAGATTGCCCATACCAATACACTCGAGTGCGGTGCACTTATCGAGATAGCTCGGATAAGAGTTCCCGGGAGCTTGCATGAGAGTCCAGGCTCCTGATTGCCCGGGGAGATAATATCTCGAGCTCCTCCATGCCTGGCTGCTGAGGGAGATTCTTTACATATTGACTTTGATTTGGGCTATCCATTAAATTTCTCGGGTCATCCATGACCCGGACTCTTATGGGGTATCATTTGTGAAGGCCTTTTACAGAGGAGGTAGAGAGGCTAAATGAGTCATTCGACTTGTTTGGAGATTCAATTGTTGAATAATGTCTTTTTCTCACTGATTTCAATTTCGGCATCTCACAAACACACACATATATACACACACAAACACATATGTGTGTGTTTGTGTGCGTGTAAATTACAAAGTGCGTGTGATTCTCTTCAATAATTTAATTAAACTTCCTCTATTACTTGGAATTAATATGCCACTAATGGGGCTGCGCCATGTCACTGGAGATATTCAAAATTCACTATTTGTGTTCAATCCACCAAATTTTTTTCTGGAGTGTTTGATTCACGCAAAAAATGTTTTATTATTCCCTAAGCTCGCATATATTTATTCGGATGAAATTCGATACAAAATATTACAAATATGAAACTTATATATGATATTTGAGTACTATCTGTTTTAGATATGATATAAAAGATAAAGTTTTGAATACATAATTAGAACAACTATATTATATCAACATTTGCTACACTTGTTTGTGTACTTAAATATCATATATTATATTTAGATCAGAAAGAATTAATACTGAAATATAATATTATAGTACCACATTTTTATTGTTTAGTACTGATTTTCATCTGAAAAAAGACAGGCGTCATTTATACCAATAATTTTTATATATGTTTGGTTAATAAAAAATCATATATTAGTATCATATCTAAAATATATTGTACTCAAATATCATATATTAGTAACATATTTTCAATATTTTGTATCGATTTTCATCCGAGAAAAAACGTGTCATACGTTCAAAAAGTGAAGTGTCAGTAGGTCATTGAAGTAGGTGAACCATTTAATATCAATACTTGTTATACATGTTTGAGTACTAAAAAAATCATATATAAGTGTCAGATCTGAAATATTTTGTACTTAAATATCATATATTAGTATATA
>NC_133321.1:13251855-13273520 GCF_012295235.1 Primulina huaijiensis
TATATACTGTATTTTATATACAACATATATGTGATGTAAAAGACAGCTCAAGACTCCATAACTAAAATAATTTGAGTTAAAAATAATTATATTACTTATCTCTTTTAGTATATTATCCACGTATTATAAATCTNCCCATTCACGAGTTCATCTCCTTGTCTGCAGGTCACAGGGAAATCCATATCTCACACTGCTTTTATTCCCTTCATTATTTTGATAGCAAATCCGGTGAATCACCCTACCCGGCTCATCCATTTGACCCGGATCGCATCAATAGCTTCCACCGTGACCTACAGACAATGAATTGAACTCGTGAATGGGCATCGGAGGAGTGTCCGACGTAGCCACTCCGATGCTTAAGTCAGCAGATGAAGAAGAAAGGTGAAGAGCTTGTATATGTATGCATGTACGTGAGTGTTTTTTAATTCATCCTTGCAGAATCTTTAAATGAGAAGTATATCTGCTATTTATAGGAGTAGATCTCATCATTACCTCGTTTTCAGTGCCCATTTGCTAAGTATGGCAAGGCGGCTGCCCATACCCTACTTCTGATTACTTCTTTGATACGTCTAACCCATGTCGTTCTGACAGATAAGATTGCCCATACCAATACACTCGAGTGCGGTGCACTTATCGAGATAGCTCGGATAAGAGTTCCCGGGAGCTTGCATGAGAGTCCAGGCTCCTGATTGCCCGGGGAGATAATATCTCGAGCTCCTCCATGCCTGGCTGCTGAGGGAGATTCTTTACATATTGACTTTGATTTGGGCTATCCATTAAATTTCTCGGGTCATCCATGACCCGGACTCTTATGGGGTATCATTTGTGAAGGCCTTTTACAGAGGAGGTAGAGAGGCTAAATGAGTCATTCGACTTGTTTGGAGATTCAATTGTTGAATAATGTCTTTTTCTCACTGATTTCAATTTCGGCATCTCACAAACACACACATATATACACACACAAACACATATGTGTGTGTTTGTGTGCGTGTAAATTACAAAGTGCGTGTGATTCTCTTCAATAATTTAATTAAACTTCCTCTATTACTTGGAATTAATATGCCACTAATGGGGCTGCGCCATGTCACTGGAGATATTCAAAATTCACTATTTGTGTTCAATCCACCAAATTTTTTTCTGGAGTGTTTGATTCACGCAAAAAATGTTTTATTATTCCCTAAGCTCGCATATATTTATTCGGATGAAATTCGATACAAAATATTACAAATATGAAACTTATATATGATATTTGAGTACTATCTGTTTTAGATATGATATAAAAGATAAAGTTTTGAATACATAATTAGAACAACTATATTATATCAACATTTGCTACACTTGTTTGTGTACTTAAATATCATATATTATATTTAGATCAGAAAGAATTAATACTGAAATATAATATTATAGTACCACATTTTTATTGTTTAGTACTGATTTTCATCTGAAAAAAGACAGGCGTCATTTATACCAATAATTTTTATATATGTTTGGTTAATAAAAAATCATATATTAGTATCATATCTAAAATATATTGTACTCAAATATCATATATTAGTAACATATTTTCAATATTTTGTATCGATTTTCATCCGAGAAAAAACGTGTCATACGTTCAAAAAGTGAAGTGTCAGTAGGTCATTGAAGTAGGTGAACCATTTAATATCAATACTTGTTATACATGTTTGAGTACTAAAAAAATCATATATAAGTGTCAGATCTGAAATATTTTGTACTTAAATATCATATATTAGTATATACATGATTTTTCGTTTATCCAATTTCATCCGATAAAACAATTGGGGGCTTGAGAGTGTAGAAACATTTTTTTGTGTGAATCAGAACTGCATAAATTTTTTTGGTCTGATAAGAACCGAACACAAATATAACGATGTTGTTGGGGATTTATTGATCATTTACTCTTTATTTTATAAAGAATTACAATGATAGCAAGTATTATTTGCGATAAAATATATAAACTAAACAGAATATTGTATGTATACCTGAATATTATTAGGTAGAAGTTATAAATTTATTTTGAGTTTTTATGTTATGATGAAACATTACTATATTACTTTAGATTGCATGTATACTATTTTTTTTATTTTTATTTTTTTTAAAAAAAACAGTTTTTATTTTATTTTAGTCCCTATCGCAACTGCAGAAAATTATTTTAANTAATAACCAATATTTAATACATAATAACAAGCACGTATATAAACACACAAACAAACACACATGTAATTACATAATATATAGACAGAGGCCTTCAGCTGTTCCATATCTTGTACATATTCTACATATATATACAGCTAGCTAGAAGTCTGCTAACGCGTTCCCCAAAGGAAACTTGCTGTGCCTCCTGAAGAGGACCGGCCTTGAGTCGATGACGAAGATGTTCTTGTGGTCGTGGCTTTGTTACCTTCCCAGCCTCGAGCTGCCGCACCTCCATTATTTTTTTTAGTAGCAGCAGCATCAGTAGTTGAAAAAGGGCTCGCCAGTGAATCTGTGCCAGGCTTGCCACTAGAATTTTGATAGGAAGATGACATTGTCGATCGACTAATAATACTTTTTAGTTCTGGATTGCGGATTAGGGCATTTTATAGATCAGAAGGTGCATGGCTCGGGGGTTAAATTAGTCATTTGATATTCAATTTGTTGAATAATGTATTTTCTTGCTAATTTCCATTCATATACACTGTAGCGTGTGGTTATGCATATATGACGGAAATTCTACGTGATTAGCTCATTAATGGAAAATCACACGATTCTGACTATCTAAATTTGCTAAGATAGAAATATAATTCAACTGTAAGAAATTTATACCAAAATTATCAAAGTTCAAAAGACTATCATTTATGATATTTAATATTTTTTAACATATCATAAATTTAAAATTAGTTAAACTCATTATATTTAACTATTCAAAAATCTTATAAAATTGTCTCGATTTTTTTTATTAAAAAAATTATATCGTCTCTAGAATTTTTTGCACAAAAATCACTTAATATAAAAATAATTTTAGTATAGATGCATATTTAACCTGATTTAAGGATTATTTTTACCTTTGTTTCTAAGGCATTACATCGTGTATTGGTTTCCTATGGTACGTTATTTAATTTTCATCCTTATTACTCGGAAAATACCATAATAAATCTGAAAATTTTCTAATTTGAAAAACCAGCACTTTGTAATAAGGGGATTTATTATTTCTTTTATTTGACATATATTGTTTATTCCGCTTTAAACTTTACATTTTTTATGCAAATCTAAATACTACAATTTCATCGTTCAAGTTTTCATTTTTCTAGACATATTTTCCAATTTTCATTCCAGTTTCTAGCAACTTTCTTTGTATTTTAATATTATGTAATTTCTTTTGCTTTTCTGAATACACAATCATATTAAGATTTTTATTCCCACTTTATATTAATGTTTTTAACTCAAATCCTTTGTTTTTAGTTTTTTATTAGCTTAGAAGATCATAACCAATAGTCATTTGGAACCAGAACATTTCCAGCAAAGTTGATCAAAAGGACAATGAAAAACGAAGTGCGTGAGGGAAGTAACCAACAAAATCAAATATCAGGGAATTCTAAGGCCAGTTATCTAAAACCGCTAGTAAATATACTCCCCAACCAGGAAGAGAGGTGCACGCCCAGTGTCCTACTTGAGATTTCGTAGATCTGAGTCGAAATTAAAAAATTGAGCTCCTAGAAAAATAGTCAAATTTTTTTCTTTAATATAAGTTTTTCAATACTAATCATGTGAATTATAAACATAAATATAAAAGAAAATAATATATAATCTTTTAATATAATAAAAAAATTAAATCTCTTAAATAGTACTCCGTACGCCATTTTGGCATTAAAAGTATTAAATAAGTTTGAATAATCAAGAATTTTTAACTAATTTTTTTTCAATTGATATCATATTCAATCCATTCAATCTTTCTTGTGACATAGCTGATCGCACACACTTGTCCTCTCTAACTATCATTAAGAGCAACTTATTCATAATGCAAACGTGAGAATGCAAAAACATTTGCACGCAAAGAACATCATTTTTTTTCGCATCGGAGGCAATCAGGATTCAGAAGAAAGAGATAACAAATGAACTAGGTGCTTGGAAATAACAACGTCACTTTTTTTTTTTTTCAAAATGCAGAAAAATTGAATCGAAATATTAAAAATCAAATAAAAAAATTCAAAAATCCAAAAGTCAAGTCAAACTTCTCATAATCAAATCAAACTCCCACACCTAAACTTGACATTGTCTTCAATGACAGAAAATAGATGCTCAACTAAAACCATAAAATAGTAGGAAAAGTTAGAGAACTCCACTGAAAAAATGTTGAGCATCGTAAAGAAACATCATCTACTGCTGCGGTGGGGGAAACAGAGGTTCGAATCCCATGTGTCTGTAGAATGCCAACTGATTTAGTTCCATTCCGGTCAACCGTTGCTTGATCTCATCTATTTCCACGTCGTTGCGCCTTCGTGATGGAGTAGCTGATGTGAGGGGAGGCGCACGTGAGTCCAAAGGTTCGTCCGGACCATCAGATTTAGAATTGTGGTGGCCGGGTCGTGCAGTCACTGGACCTGGGGGACAAAAAGAAAAAACTCCCTGCACTTGTTCTATCAACCCCATAGTCTCTAAACAACGCAAATCAAGAGGAAGCATAGGACAAGCAACATAAAGATCGTTATTATCAAGATCAATCAACTTCAGGTTGACAGCTAATGCAGTGATCAATGAACTAAGAATCAAATGGCGTTTATGAGCAGCGACACCAGCAAATTGAGAAGCCAACCAAAAACCCAAATTAACTCTGATTCTATTTTGCATGCACCACAAGAAAAACAATTCTGCTTTTGTCAACACACCGGCAGTATCTTTTCGTCTCGAAAAAGTAAACGCAAAGAATCTGTGAATGTATTTCCACTCTGGGCTGTGCAAGTAATAATCTTTGGATTTACTCGGGTCGTAATCGTTCTGTGTGGACATAGTTCGATAAAGGGCAATGGGATTAAATTGGTCATGAAAATCACACGCACTATTCAAATATTAATCAGTGTTTGCAAAATCATTTTCAATAAAACCAAAAGCAATGTTAAATTCAGTGATTGAAAATTTGAAAGTGCGTCCCATTAACCTAAAACGAACTACTCTTGGACTGGAAAGTGTGAAACTTTTAGGCTTGACCAATTCAAAAGTAGCGTAAAATTCATGCACAAGTTCTATATAAGCAGGACATAAAATAGAAAAATATGATTCTCACCCAATGTTGCGAATCAAATCAAGCACTCCAGTTTTAATATTCAACAATTCCATAGTGGGGTGGTGAATATACTTGCATGGGATGATTCGTTTGTTACACAATGCCTTATATCTATCTTTTACCACATTTTTTGTGAAGATCAAATGACCATTCAATCTGATTCAGATGGTGGTAACGAACTCATCTTTTTCCCTATCCTAGCCCTTTTTCGCCCCGACGATGAACTTGGGGCGATGACTGTCTTATTCGATGCTTGAGAACCCCGTTGCATACTAATAACCAACTGTACACTTCACACAATTATCCCACAACCAACAATAAACACCGCCACAATCACAAGGTAAGAATAAGTTAACAAAACACCATCTAAACACATATAATCGAAATAAGAGAGGTGTCGGAAAGATATCACCTAAATTTGCGTGGCAGCTGTGCGCTGGTGGAGATGCGATAGTTCAAAGATGTGCTGTGGAGGAACGATGCCGGTAGAGATGAGTGATGCACCGAGCAAAGCTGCTGTGCGAAACCGAGATGGAGGTCGACGAGAGTGCGCGAGCGGTGTGGACGAGCGGCGCTGCGGACTGGTTGGGGCGTGAGATGGATGTACGAAGGGTAAATCTGTGCGCCGGGTGGAGGTGGCGCGAGTGGTGGTGCTTGCGGCAGCGATAAGGTAGGTGGTTGTCGGTGGTAACAGCGATGGCGAGCGGCGCTGAGGTTATGGTGTGGCTACTGTAGGAGGCGCGAGCTGCTGGTGCTTGCGGCGGTGTTGGGGTTGCAGACGGAGGTGGCGAGATGAGATATGAGATTTGGAGATGTTCGCGACGCTGTGAAAGAGAGCAAAAGAAATAGGTTAAATTCTTTTGTTTTTGTTTTTTTTTTAATAAATAAAAAGTTCCTAGCAGTAGAGGTGTTTCAACAGGGCGTGGCCACGCCTTGTGTGAAAACCTCTACTGGAACGAAATTTTTTTTTTAAAAAATAAATCAGTAGTGGTTTTTCAGAAAGGCGTGGCCATGCCTTGTGCGAAAACCTCTGCTGGAACAAAATAAAAAAAATAACAAGAACTAAAATTTGGATTGCTTCCCAAAAGCGCAATTTTTTAATGTCGTTATGCTCGACATGCCACGCCTTGCTGAAAACCCTCTGCTGGAACAAAATAAAAAAAATAACAAGAACTAAAATTTGGGTTGCCTCCCAAAAGCGCAATTTTTTAATATCGTTATGCTTGACATTCTTCGTCCCATCAACTTTCAGAATATTGGGGTTGTTCCAACTCGATTTCCAGCACTTGGGACGCGCTTCCATCTTCATGTAACACCTTCAATCGATGTCCATTTACTTTGAATGTTGTATCAGTATCCAAACTCTTGATTTCCACTACACCATAAGAGAACCAATCCATTGAGAACAAAGCTTACCTGGCATAAATTTTAGCCGAGAATTGTACAGTAGTACTTTTTGACCAATACTAAATTTCTTTCACAAAATCACGTTGTCATGGAAAAACTTCGTTTTCTCCTTGTAGATTCTCGAATTCTCATATGCCCCCAATCTTATCTCCTCTAACTCTTGTAGTTGCAGATTTCTCGATGCACTCGTCTCTTCCAAGTTCATATTGCAGTTTTTAACTGCCCAATATGCCCTATGTTCAATCTCCACGGGCAAATGACATGACTTCCAAAAAACTAACATGTAGGGAGACATCCCTATTGGTGTTTTATATGCAGTACGATAAGCCCAAAGTGCATCATCCAAACGGAGACTCCAATCTTTCCTTCCCGGATTGACTGTTTTTGATAGGATAGACTTGATTTCTCGATTAGAAACTTCGGCTTGGCCATTTTTTTGTGGATGATAGGTTGTGGCAACTCTATGATGCACCACATATTTTTTCAACAAAGCTTCAATTGTTCGATTGCAAAAATGGTTCCTCGATCACTGATTAGCGCCCTTGGGATACCAAACCTGCTGAAAATGTTAGATTTGATAAAACCTGCAACAACCTTGGAATCGTTAGTCCTAGTGGGTTTGGCTTCCACCCACTTCGAAACATAATCAACTTCTAACAATATGTAAAGATAACCTTCTGATGAAGGGAATGGTCCCATGAAATCCATACCCCAAATATAAAAAATATCACATACAAGAATTGGGTGTTGGGGCATTTCATTTCTATGGGATAAATATCCCGTTCTTTGACATTGTTCACAGTTTTTAATAGGCATCCTTAAAAAGTGTCTCCAAACATAAACCACAATCCAAAATTTTCTTAGCAGTCCGTTTTGGTCCAAAATGACCACCACATGAATAATTATGACAGAAAGTCAAGATCGACGTATGTTCAATTTCATGTACACACCTCCTAATAACTTGATCAGCACAAAATTTTCATAAATGAGGTTCATCCCACACATAATACTTTGTCTCACAACGAATTTTCACTTTAGGAGATTTGCTAAGATCATTAGGTAAAATTCCGGTAACCAAGTAATTAACTATGTCTGCATACTAGGGATTCGTACCTTTCACCTGAAATAGCTGCTCATTAGGAAAAAATTCGGAAACTGGCAAAACATTGTCTTCGTTCACCAACCTACACAGATGATCAGCTACTGGATTCTCAATCCCTTTCTGATCCTTGATCTCAATGTCGAATTCTTGGAGTAAGAGTATCCACCTTATCAACCTCGGTTTTGACTCATTTTTTGTCAACAAAGATTTCAATGCTGCCTGATCAGAAAACACAATTACTTTAGAGCCTAGCAAATATGATCGAAATTTTTCTAAAGCAAAAACAATTGCTAAAAGCTCCTTTTCTGTAGTGGTGTAATTGCACTGTGCAGAGCCCAATGTTCTTGAGGCATAGTATATGACGTGACTCTTCTTATCAACTTTCTGGCCTAGAACAGTCCCCACAGCATAATTACTCGCATCACACATGATTTCAAAGGGCAAATTCCAGTCAGGTGGTTGGATAATTGGCGCTATGGTCAACATGTTTTTTAGCTTGTTAAAAGCCTCATTGCAATCTTCTTCAAACTCGAAAGGTGCATCTTTTTGGAGCAACTTGGACATCGGTAGAGCAATCTTTGAGAAATCCTTAATCAATCTGCGGTAAAAACCTGCATGTCCAAGAAAACCTCGAATTCCCTTGACGTTAGTGGGGTAGGGTAAATTTGTGATTAAATCAACCTTTGCTTTATTAACCTCAATACCCTTAGAGGAAACCACATGTCCTAACACAATGCATTCAGTCACCATAAAATGACACTTTTCATAATTCAAAACCAGATTGGTTTCCATGCACCTTTTCAAAATCTTAAACAAGTGACTCAAACAATTGTCAAATGAATCCCCATAGACAGAGAAATCATCCATAAATACCTCAATACAGTTCTCAATATACTCTGAAAAAATACTAAGCATGCATCTTTGAAACGTACCTGGAGCATTACAAAGTCCAAAAGGCATACGTCTGTAGACAAATGTTCCAAAGGGACATGTAAAGGTTGTCTTCTCCTAATCCTCCTGAGCAATGACTATCTGGTAATAACCTGAAAATCTATCAAGAAAACAAAAATAAGTTTTTCCAGCTAGTTTTTCCAATGTTTGATCAATAAATGGCAAAGGAAAATGATCCTTTCTAGTAGCTAAATTAAGCTTTCGAAAGTCAAAAACCATACGCCAACCATTTTGCACTCTTGTCGGTACCAACTCATCATTTTGATTTCTTACCACAGTGATACCTGTTTTCTTTGGTACGACATGGATCAGACTCACCCATTTACTATCCGAAATAGGATAGATTATTCCTTCATCTAAAAGCTTGAGAATCTCTTTCATTATCACTTCTTTCATTACCGGATTCAGTTTTCTTTGGAATTCTCTTCCCGATTTGGCATCATCCTCTAAACAAAGTCTATGCATGCAAATGGAAGGGTTTATGCCTTTGATGTCCGCCAATGTCCAGCCAATTGCGGCCTTATGTTCTCTGATAATTGTGGTTAATCTCTCTTCTTGCTCTTCAGTTAACCTTTTTGAGATGATCACAGGCAAAGTTTCATTGTCTCCCAAATAGATATACGTGAAATGATCTGGAAAATCTTTCAATTCCAATTTGGGTGCCAGCAAAACAGAGGGTAGCAATTTCTTATGAGGGATTAATATTTCAGTTTCTAAATTTGGAACCACAGTTTGTGATTCCTCATCAGTTTCCGAAATTTCCCAAGCTTCAGCTATCTCTCCTTCTACCTCCAATTGTGCCTGTATGTGAAAACTGTCAATCTCATATGTCTCCTCAAAACATTCATGCACAATTGAATCAACAATATCAATTGAACATATAGAGTGGTTTTCATTTGGGTATTTCATAGCATCAAAAATAATAAATTTCACAATCTCCCTGTCGAATTCGACGGAAAGAGTACCCTCTTCCACATCAATCTTGGTTCTAGCTGTTTTCATGAAAGGTCTCCCCAATAGAATCGGAGCTGAAATCGTAGCGGAGTCTTCTTCCATTTGCAATATGTAGAAATATGCAAGAAATATCAATTTTTTAACCTGCACAAGAACATCCTCCACAACTCCTTCAGGGTAAGCATTAGATCGGTCAGCTAATTGAACCACCACTCTAGTTTCTTTTAAAAGACCCAAATTCAGAGCACAGTATATTGAATAGGGCATGACATTAATGGATGCACCTAAATCTAGAATGGCACGCTCAATTTTCAGATTTCCAATAACACAAGGCATTGTAAACATACCTGGATCCTTGCATTTGTTTGGCAGTGACTTCTTAATAACCGCGGACACACTTTATCCCACGCTTACTTTTTCATCACTTTTCAACCTCCTCTTGTTAGTGCACAAATCCTTTAAAAATTTAGCATACCTTGGAATTTGTTTGATGGCATCTATAAGAGGAATATTGATCTCCACCTTTCTAAAGGTTTCCAACACTTCTTTCTCGTAATCCATTTTTTTGAATTTTTCCAACCTGGAAGGAAATGGAGGAACAACTGCATTAGAAATAGTAGATGAGAAAGACTTAGAATTTACCTTTGGTTGTTTCTCATATTCTCCTTCGATCTCTTCAGTTGTGCCTTTTTCTTCAATATCCTTTGTTGTTGAAGTGTTCTTTTGGTCAATTTTCTTCCCACTCCTCAATACCATGGCACTTGCATTTTTGGATTAACCACCGTTTGCGACGGTAGTTTTCCAGAATTCTGAGCTTCCAACTTGCTGACTGATGTAGAGATCTGAGTGATCTGGGTTCCTAGATTCTGAATGCTGGCCCTCGTTTCCTGTTGAAATTTTTGAGTGTTTTCAGCTAAGGCCTTTACAATTCCATCTAGAGACATACCTGAGTTGGATGCTTGTTCTGGTGCATGTTGTTTGTTCCAATTTTGTTGTGTACACCCTTGTTGGCGTCCTTGATTCTTATAGCTGAAATTTGGGTGATCCCTCCATCCTGGATTGTAGCTATTAGAATATGGGTCATATCGACGTTGGGGCTGCCTAGGAAATCCACCAATCGCATTGGCTTGTTGTGTGAGTTCCTCTTGTAGTGACAGACACATATCTGTGGAATGTCCCACCATAGCACATACACCACAAGCTTTTACCTGTTGCACCTGTCCTGCAACCAACTTTTCCAAAAGAGATGTCAAAAAATCTAACTTTTGATCGATAAGGGTAACACTTACCTTATTGACTTGTCGTTGAGGGTTGTCTTGCCTAGTACCAAACTGCTGTGCATTGGCAACCATGTTGGAGATTAAAGCTCGTGACTCTTGAGGCGTTTTGTTCACCAATGCACCTCCACTCGCAGTATCAATCATGTTCCTATCAAAGAGCAAGAGTCCCTCATAAAAATATTGAACTAGTAGCTGTTCTGGAATCTGGTGTTGTGGACATCTGGCACACAACTGTTTGAATCTCTCCCAATACTCATACAAAGTTTCCTTCATGCAGTTGTCTAATCCCACAAATGTCTTTTCTAATATTTGCTGCTCGAGAAGCTGGGAAGAATTTCTCCAAAAATTGTTGTTTCATATTATCCCAAGTTGTTATGGATCCAGAAGGCAGGTAGTAGAGCCAGTCTTTAGCCTTGTCGGCCAAAGAGAATGGAAAAGCTCGCAGTGAAATTTGTTCCTCTATGATCCATTGCGGTTTCATGGCTGTGCAAACAATATGAAACTCTTTCAAATGTTTATGGGGATCTTCACCTGCAAGACCACGAAAAGTAGGCAATAAATGAATCAAGCCAGATTTTAATTCAAAAGTAGCATCAGTAGTAGGGAATTTAATTCATAATGGTTGTTGAATAACATTAGGATTAGCTAACTCCCTGAGTGTTCTTTGAGCTTGTCCTACCATTTTTTTTGTCACTTTCACTTCTTTCAATCTCAAGATCAATGTCAGATTCTTTTTCTGTATCGTTGGAGTCCAATGATGCGTTCAAATCAGGAGATGATGATGATGGTTGCTTTTCACGCCTTAATCTTGCTTCTTTTCTCAATCTCTTAGCTGTCTTCTCGATTTCCGGATTGTATTCGAGTTCATCTGTACGAGAAGAACAAGGCATAAAAAAAATCAAAAGAAATTAACCTTGCACCGTTCCCTGGCAACAACGCCAAAATTTGGTGTGTTGTCGTTGACCACCAAATTAATTCCTACTCTTTTAAATAAAAACTAGTATAATGGTGAGTAGGGTAGAATCCACAAAGAACAGTAGATTTATTTATTTTGATAATAAAAATAAGAAGGGGGGATTTGTTTTGATAAATACTAAAAAAAATAACCTAAACTAAAATTACCAAGCAAGAAAAATACTGAATCTAGAATTGAAAATTAATCGATGAGAATAAAGTGAAGAATTTATTATGAGAACATACTGATTCAAGGGGGTTCTACTATTTAATTATCTCACTGTTCATCGGTTAACCAAATCATTTATTCATATTATTCCAAGCAATTAACCTTAGAATAATAGGGATAGCCACTAAAATTCTTGGGTTTTCCTAAATTAATTGACCAAACCCAGCATCCTGTCAAAACTTACCTGTGAGATCCCGAAAATAAAATAGTATTGATGGTATTTTTGTAAATAAGTTAAAAAATATTCAATTTATTTTGATGGTATTTTCGTTAATAAATTGAAAAATAATAAATTAATTTTAAAGGTAAAATGATAATTAGTGACATATCTTGGTTNGGTATTTTCGTTAATAAATTGAAAAATAATAAATTAATTTTAAAGGCAAAATGATAATTAGTGATATATCTTGGTCATATGAAGTCCAAATGATACGAAATTTGGATATACCGTAGAAAACTCAAAGCTATAGAAGTTTCATGTTTTCAGTTTTGGAAAATTTGATCGTTTGACTTGTCCAAAGGGATATACCGATGTTAAAATGTTAAATAGTATATATTATATTATATTATATTGTGATTTTTATTAATTTATGTTTCTGAAGTTGTCCTCGATAAATCCTCTGTTGTTTAATTTCTATGGTATATCTTTTGTAATTCCTTTTATGTTTTGTAAAATTGTCATAGATGAACCTTATATTCATTCTTATTCTGGAAATTAAATACCTCCTTTTATTAGTTCAGTAATCTGAATATGGTATATAGGCTGGAAACCAATAATCTCCATGTGTGCGAAAGCCACTAAGGAAACATTTGGTAAAACAAAGTCACGTATCAGATTCAATTTGTATTCCAAGCCTCATATGGTATCAGAGCCTTGGAAATAGTTTTGGTTGATGATTTAACACTGTTTATTCAAATGAATATTTTCAGTATGAAAGAAACTGTTAAAAACAGTTTAAATGAAGAATATGATTTACCTGAAAATTTAGATTTATTAAATAAATGGACTATTCCTAAGATAGAATCTAAAATGATCTATAAATTAGGAACATTTGAGAAAATTGGTTTTAAACAAGTAGTAAAAACTACAGAATCATCAGTACCCCTTCATAATGAAGAAATGCTAATAAGATTGTTAAACAATAAATATATTTTTCCTTATAGGAAAAATTACAGATTTATTCATATAGGTTTAATACAGATTGCTTTTAGAACTTTAACTTTAGAAGGTTTACCTTAAAGATTCATAGCAGCTTTAAGAAATGGTAGAAATTTAAATTGGAAATAATCCCTTATGGGAATAATTCAATCTAGTCTGGCTCATGATCCAGTATATTTTGATGTTTATCCAAATTTATCTTTATCTTTGTCTGATATTAATATATTAGACTCTTTAACATTAAATGTTAAAACTCATGGTTATAATTATACTCCTGGTACAGAAGTTATATGTATCTGTTATCGTATTTATTATAAACCATTATTTACACTCAATCCTATGTGTAAAAGAATTGATAAAAAATTAAATGAAACTATTCTTATAGAAACTAATTTTAATAGATCTAATATTACAACCCGTATATCTATAAAATAGGAAGAAATTGAATTTCCAGAAAACTGGATAATTGAACAAGCTGTTCCTAGAAATCCTATAATAAATAAGGATTTACAGCAAGTTATTCAAACTAATGAAGGATCTGTTCAAATACAGTTTATTAATGAACAAAGAAGATTATTACTCTCTTCTGTATATTCTAGATCAAGATCTAGTCATTCTTTTATTTCATCTCTAGATTATATGGTGGATATTCCACAAACTTCTAGAGCTTCAACTTCTCAAATAAGAGAAGAAGTAGAATCTTCAGCAGAAGATTTAATTATCAATCAAAATAATATTGTTCAACAATGTAACTTTCAAAAATTTAAAGAAACTGATACTTTTTCAGAAATGAATTTTACTATTTAATGGATAATAAACCAAAAATTGATTTTACTAAAGGATCTCTTGCTAGAGCAAAGATCAATGCAGAATTTTATTTACCCAAATGGAAATATTTCAGAGATTGGTATTTTAAAAGTTTCTCTTAAGAAGAATTTGAATATATTGTCACAGAATTTTATAAATAATGTGAAAATCAAAATAGATTAATTCATTTTGTTCCTTGGTTTTTTAAAACATTCATTATAGATTATATTTCTATTCTTGAAAGAAACTATAAATTTCCTTCTGGACAGATTCAAAGATCTGTTTATCCTCCTCAACAATCTTTTATTATAGAAAAGAATAATAAAATTTTGAATTTTACTGCTTTTTCAAAATTATTTGAAAATGATATGTTACAAATAACTGTTAAACATATTAATCAAATAATTGAAAAACAGAATTATACAAATTTATATCTTACGATAATAGGTGAAGAAATAGTTTCTCTTAAAGATCGTATTGATAAAATTATTTTAGCTATTAATAAAATTAAACCAGATGTTCATATACAAGAACCAGAAACTAATATTGTTTCTATTGCTAGTTCTTCTATTAAATCCCCTCCAGAAATTAAAGATTTTAAATTTAAATCTTCTGTTTCTGATTTAGAAAAATTATTAGAAGAAAAATTTAAAAATCTTAATTTAAATACTCTTAATGAAGAGATTGTTAATCATAATAATTTTTCTGATGAAGAAATTAATAAAATAAAATGGGCAGATAAACCTACCCAAACTAAATATTATTATGATAGACCTACTCCCATGGATGTTCTTGTTGAAGAACAAGAATATATTTTCTCTAATAGTTATAATGGGAAAAGTAATTATGAATGGAATATAGATGGAGTTAGTGATAAACAAATTTATAATACTGCTCACAGAATGCTTATGTATAGTACTGTGTGTAAAACTTCTGGTAATACTGATAAAAATATTGCTAGAATGATTATAGCAAGATTCACTGGCCAACTTAAAGGTTGGTGGGATAATGATTTAAATCAATCTCAGAAAAATGATATTTTCAATTGAATAAAAATTGAAGATAATATTCAATTAGAAAATGTAGTTTATTCATTAATAATGACAATGATTGAACATTTTATTGGTAAATTCACTGATAACAGTGAACAAATTCGTACTTTATTAAGTAATCTAAATGTAAAACACTTACTGATTTTAGATGGTATAAAGATACTTTTTTATCTCGAATTTATGAGATACCAGACTGTAATAATAGTCTTTGGAAAGCCAAATTTATAATTGGTTTACCCTTTCTCTTTGCAGAAAGAATTCGAAAATTATTAAGAAAGGATGATATAAATATTTCTTATGATAGTTATATTTATGGCAAATTAATAAGTATTTGTATCCAAGAGGGTTTAGCTCTCTGTAATGAATTAAAATTCAATAATCATATTAAAAGACAGAATTTACTTGAGATAAAACAACTAGGTAAATTTTGTGATCAATTTGGTATGGACCTACCTAATAAAGGTGTTAGGATCGGTTTGGGAGAAAATAGTTTAGCTACAATAGCTCGGTTCTTGAAATATTGAACACCGATGAACTAAATCGAGTTTGATATGAAATCAAGCGGAAAACACTCGAAATAATCCTTCGTAGAAACCAATTAAAAATTTTGTAAAGCATTTAAAATATATGCAAGTTGAATGAGTAAAAATATTTTAGTTGAAACATTTTATCAAACACTTGGTATGCAATATTTTGGTATTTGAAGAACACATAAAATGTTTCAACAATGCATCTGTCAAACTATGAAAATGATAATTAAATGCAATAAATAAATAAACACGAATTTTTTTATGGATGTTCGGAGACTTCAAATGCTCCTACGTCACCCCTTCTTCTCCTTGGGAAGGATTCACTAGAAGACTTTGATTTATACAACTATTTGTACAAACCCATTCAGCTAGGACTTACCCACTGCCTAAACTGAACTCCTAGCACTCAAGATTGTAGGCATCACCTCACAATCAGCATATTGTTTAATGTCTCATATGCAAAGACTACATATACAAGTTTATTGTCTTTGTGCAAGACTCACTCAACTAATCTTTGAAGTTCAACTCTCTTGTATATGTGTGAGTGATTGTGTGTGAGGAATTTATCATTTACAGTGTACATCTCAGGTATCCTCACACAAGGGTTTGTACTCTCAACTAGCTGATTTTTCATGCTAACTGCCCATGCTTTGAATCCACTTCAAACGCTCTTGTTTGATCTTCAAGATGATGTATTTATAAGCCCCAACAATGATATATACGTTAGACACAAGAATATGACTGTTTGGAAAGTTTCTGTACTGTTTCTGAAATTGCAACGGTCAAATTCGTCTTGCTGAGCATTTTCCCGACTGGTCAACTCTGGTCAACTGGTCAACTCTGATCAACTCAACTGGTCATTCAGTTCAACTGGTCAGCAGCTGGTTCAGTTCAGTTCAGTTGGTCAGCTGCTGGTTCGGTTCAGTTGGTCAGCTGCTGGTTCGGTTCAGTTCACCTGGTTCAGTTGGTCTGGTTCAGTTCAACTAGTCTGGTTCAACTGGTCTTCAGCTGGTCTGGTTCAGTTCCAGCTGGTTCAGTTCAACTGGTCTGGTTCAATTGGTCTTCAGCTGGTCTGGTTCAGTTGGTCAGCTGCTGGTTCAGTTCAGTTGGTCTTGTTCAGTTTCAGTTGGTGTGCTGAAATTAATCAGCCTAACTGATTTCAGTTTGTGCAGAACCAATAGCTTCATTGTCATTTTTCAGCATCTTAAGCTTCGATTCAGACTTTGACTTCTGAAGATGATTTGTAGATCTTTGTCTTATTGTTCCAACGCATACTGAATCGCTTCATTTCGATAACCGATCTGAGAGATATGACCAAAATACCGCAACTGCTCAAACCCAACTGATTGATGTTTTCGTGTGATCAGTTCGGTAATTCAGCGATCAGTTAGACCATGATAACATCCGATTTTGCCCAACTAACGTGAAATACGACTTGTTCCAAATTGCGTTTTCTGAACATCCTAGTTGGCTGATTGTCATTTGGATCATCCAGCTGGGAGATATAATCAAAAAATAGAAGCTCGCCAGAAATTCAGTTTGTGCAGAATTCAGTTTCAGCTTGCTTTTTGTGTTAACAACTTCACACTTGAGTAAATACGTTAGAAACACAATAACAAGTTTTGTTAACATCAAAATCAAGATTGCGAACTTGAAAAGTTCCAACAAAAGGTAAGAAGAAAATAAAAGATAAAGACGAAAGACCTTATAGGAAGAAATGACATTTGTCTGATAGACAAAAAGATAGAAAGAAGAAAAGAAAAGAAAGCCGTGAATTACGGCAAGCTGAAAATTATAAAGCTAAAAATAAAATAATTATTTGTAGAAAATATAAGAAGTCAGGACATTATGCTAATCAATGTTGGGCTAAAAACAAAATTAATAATTTAGACATAGATGAAAATCTCAAAGATAAAATCAATAAAATAATAATGGATTCTAATCAGAATTCAGATAGTGAATCTGAGAATAGCTCAGAATTTAGTTCAAAATTTTATAATTCAGAAGATATTTAAGTGATACTGATAATAAAAATGATGAGTTTTATAAACTTATGTCTCAATTTAAAAATTTAAATATTAATGTTTTAACTAATAATAATCTTTTAGAATTCCTTAAAATGATTAAAGATCCAATATCAAAATCTACTATAATAGATCAAATGGAAAACACTGCTTCAACAAGTAGTGTAAATAATATAATTGTTAAACAAGAACAAGCTTATTCTATGAAAGAAGTAAAAAATCTTTTACAACAAAAATATAGTAAACAGATCCTGTTACTATACAAGATTTAGTAAAAGAGATTAATAATCTTAAAGAACAAATAAAAATTTTTGCATCAAAATAATACCTATTTAAGTTATCGTATCTCTGTTATTGAAAATAACAAAGAAGAATCTGATATTATTGATAATAATCAAAATTTTTATTTAATGATGACAATCATTTATCTGTTTTAAGTATGATAATATCTCAAAAATGGTATACTAATATTACTTTGTTAATTGATAATTCTTATAAAAAGAATTTCATTGCTATGATAGATAGTGGTGCAGATTTGAATGTAATACAGGAAGGATTAATTCCTACTAAAACAGCAATCAGTTGGGTTTGAGCAGTTGCGGTATTTTGGTCATATCTCTCAGATCGGTTATCGAAATGAAGCGATTCAGTTTGGTAATTCAGCGATCAGTTAGACCATGATAACATCCGATTTTGCCCAACTAACGTGAAATACGACTTGTTCCAAATTGCGTTTTCTGAACATCCTAGTTGGCGGATTGTCATTTGGATCATCCAGCTGGGAGATATAATCAAAACACAGAAGCTCGCCAGAAATTCAGTTTGTGCAGAATTCAGTTTCAGCTTGCTTTTTGTGTTAACAACTTCACACTTGAGTAAATATGTTAGAAACACAATAACAAGTTTTGTTAACATCAAAATCAAGATTGCGAACTTGAAAAGTTCCAACAAAAGGTAAGAAGAAAATAAAAGATAAAGACGAAAGACCTTATAGGAAGAAATGACATTTGTCTGATAGACAAAAAGATAGAAAGAAGAAAAGAAAAGAAAGCCGTGAATTACGGCAAGCTGAAAATTATAAAGCTAAAAATAAAATAATTATTTGTAGAAAATATAAGAAGTCAGGACATTATGCTAATCAATGTTGGGCTAAAAACAAAATTAATAATTTAGACATAGATGAAAATCTCAAAGATAAAATCAATAAAATAATAATGGATTCTAATCAGAATTCAGATAGTGAATCTGAGAATAGCTCAGAATTTAGTTCAAAATTTTATAATTCAGAAGATATTTAAGTGATACTGATAATAAAAATGATGAGTTTTATAAACTTATGTCTCAATTTAAAAATTTAAATATTAATGTTTTAACTAATAATAATCTTTTAGAATTCCTTAAAATGATTAAAGATCCAATATCAAAATCTACTATAATAGATCAAATGGAAAACACTGCTTCAACAAGTAGTGTAAATGNAGATGAAAATCTCAAAGATAAAATCAATAAAATAATAATGGATTCTAATCAGAATTCAGATAGTGAATCTGAGAATAGCTCAGAATTTAGTTCAAAATTTTATAATTCAGAAGATATTTAAGTGATACTGATAATAAAAATGATGAGTTTTATAAACTTATGTCTCAATTTAAAAATTTAAATATTAATGTTTTAACTAATAATAACCTTTTAGAATTCCTTAAAATGATTAAAGATCCAATATCAAAATCTACTATAATAGATCAAAAAGAAAACCCTGCTTCAACAAGTAGTGTAAATAATATAATTGTTAAACAAGAACAAGCTTATTCTATGAAAGAAGTAAAAAATCTTTTACAACAAAAATATAGTAAACAGATCCTGTTACTATACAAGATTTAGTAAAAGAGATTAATAATCTTAAAGAACAAATAAAAATTTTTGCATCAAAATAATACCTATTTAAGTTATTGTATCTCTGTTATTGAAAATAACAAAGAAGAATCTGATATTATTGATAATAATCAAAATTTTTATTTAATGATGACAATCATTTATCTGTTTTAAGTATGATAATATCTCAAAAATGGTATACTAATATTACTTTGTTAATTGATAATTCTTATAAAAAGAATTTCATTGCTATGATAGATAGTGGTGCAGATTTGAATGTAATACAGGAAGGATTAATTCCTACTAAAACAGCAATCAGTTGGGTTTGAGCAGTTGCGGTATTTTGGTCATATCTCTCAGATCGGTTATCGAAATGAAGCGATTCAGTTTGGTAATTCAGTNAGATAAAAACTGTATTCGAACCAGTTTTTTATTAGCGAAAGATATTTCTAGCCGATTAATACTTGGTTTACCTTTTATTTATCAAATATATCCTTTAAAGTATGTTGATGAAACAGGTATAATAGGAACTTATCAAGGTAATCATATTTCTTTTCAGTTTATAACTAAACATGTTAATAGAATTTTAAATGAATTAAAAGAAAAGATTAATAGAAAAACTTTTCAAATTAATTCTTTAAAAGAAGAAGTTAAAATTTTAACTATAGATGATACATTAAAAAATCCTAAATTACAGGATAAGATTAAATTCATTTATAATAAATTTTCATTAGAAATATGTAATGATCTTCTAAATGCTTTTTGGAATAGAAAGAAACATATAATCTCTCTTTCATATGAAGAAGATTTTAAGGAAATAAATATACCTACCAAGGCTCGTCCTTGTCAAATGAATTCTGAATATTTAGAATTATGTAAAAAAGAAATTCATTCTTTATTAGAAAAAAGTTTAATGCCACCCTCTCAATCTCCTTGGTCTTGTACTGCTTTCTATGTAAATAAACATTCTGAGCAAGAAAGAGAAGTACCTATATTAGTAATAAAGTATAAACCCTTAAATAAGGTTTTAAATTGGATTAGGCATCCTATTCCTAATAAAAAAAGATTTATTAGATAGATTAGTTAATGCAATCATATTTTCAAAATTTGATTTAAAATCAGGATTTTGGCATATTTAAATACAAGAATCTGATCGATATAAATCTGCTTTTAATGTTCCTATAGGACATTATGAATGGACAGTAATGTCGTTTGGACTTAAAAATGCTCCTTCAGAATTTCAACAAATTATGAATGATATTTTTTATCAGTATAGCAATTTTATAATTGTTTATATTGATGATATTTTGGTATTTTTTAATAATATTGAATCTCATTTTAAACATTTAGAAATGTTTAAACATATTATTTTTCAAAATGGTCTTGTTATTTCAAAATCTAAAATGATTTTATTTCAAACTAATATTAGATTTTTAGGCCATAATATTGAAAAAGGAAAAATTATTCATATTCAAAGAAGTATAGAATTTGGTTCTAAATTCCATGATATTATAATTGATAAAACTCAGTTACAAATATTTTTAGGAAGTTTAAATTATATTTCTCCTTATATTCAAAATCTTACTAAAGATTCTTCTATCTTATATGATAGACTTAAGAAAAATCCCTTACCTTAGACAAATAAGCATACTAAGGTTGATCAAATTATAAAAGAAAAGATTAAAAATCTTCCTTGTCTTATGTTAGCAAATCCCCAATGGGATAAAATTGTTGAAACAGATGCTTTTGATAGAGGTTTTGGTGGAATTTTGAAACAAAAAGATCCCCAAACTAAACAAGAATATCTGATTCGTTTTTATTCTGGGAAATAGAATAATGTCCAAAAGAATTATTCCACAGTGGCAAAAGAAATATTAGCTGTTGTTAGATGTATTTTAAAATTTCAAGATGATTTATATAATCAAAAGTTTATTATAAAAACTGATTGCAAATCTGCAAAATTTATGTTTAATAAAGATTTTAAACATGATGTGTCTAAGCAAATGTTTGCAAGATGGCAGGCTCATTTAGCCCCTTTTGATTTTGAAATCATTTATAAAAAA
>NC_133321.1:13273976-13281048 GCF_012295235.1 Primulina huaijiensis
TAATTTCGAGGACGAAATTTCTTTTAAGGGGGGAAGGATTGTAGAACCCGTAAATTAGACTACGTATAAGTCATGCATAATTCCTAGTATTTAAATTAAAATGATTTTATTGCATGAGTATTTAAATTCTTTTCTTTAAATGTATTTATTTCATGCAGTAGTTTAATTACTACCCTTTTTGTTAAATAAGTGAGGCCGGACCGGAGTTGGAGTAAAGAGATAAATTTTTAATATTAAAAAAATATTCCTAGAATTTATTTAAGATAAATAATAATTTATTTTAAGGAAAAAGAAAGTTTAAGAATTTATTTAATTAACTTGAGATAAGTAGTAAATAAATTCTTTTAGGTTCAATAATTTAATTAAAAGCCTAAAATAAATATGTGACCAATTGAGATAAGTTAATCTAGACTTATTTTAATTAAGGAATTATAATTTGACATGATAGTAAATTTATCTTTAAAATTTAAAGAATTATCCATGCATGCAAGATAATGGCATTCCCTAGTTAATTTATTAATTCACTAAAATATTTAATGAGTAAATAAAACCCTAAAGATTTAAAATACAATATTTAAGAAATTTTTTCTCTCCCCTTTATCCAAATTTTTGGCCACCCCATTTCCAAAGGATTTAGTTTTGATTTACAACTCAACTTTGATTCCTTTCCATATCCATTTCATGGTAGATAATCTCTTAATTTTAAATCCTCATTTAATTAATAATTAAGCAATTTTCTCATCTCTTTTGACTAGATAAAATCGGCCCCCTCCTTTCTATATTCAAATTTATTTGACAACTCACTACTTGATTCATTTTCTTATCCATTTTTTAAATAATCCCTCACCATTTAATCTTCAATAATCAAACAACTAAGCAATATCCCTACCCATATTTGATAGCATTAATCGGCCAATGCACCCCTCAAAATATCCTTCAAATCTTTGATATCAAACCATCTAATAAATTCTAGGATTTGACAAGATTTATTTCACCATTTAATCTCCCACCTATCTTGCAATTTCCATTCATTTTCTCCTAACCATTTTTCCCTCCTCTCATCACCGAAATTCAGAGCAAATTCAGTGTAAAAATCGTGAGGTAGCCATAGAAAAATAAGAGAGAAAAACAAGAAACAAAAAAAGAACACACCGTCTCCGCCGCGTCGTGTCGTCGCCTCGTTTGTTTTCTTTTCAAACGAAAATTTCCAGGCATGTATATGTTTTCTTTCACTCTAAGCCATAGTAGTATTTTAACACATCATACTCATGATTTTATTAAGCAAAAACCGAAGCACATCAACCTGTTTTCAGAAAATGAACATGCAGATTTTCGGTTCCCTTGTGCACCTCACGGGTTTGGCTTGTTTCTGACGTTTCAGGTGTTGGCTCGACCCTAGGCTCCCAAGGCGGCATCTAGACATGTACTAGGACATGTTAGGACCATGTTGATTCATTTGTTCAGCCCCATACCCATTGGAATACATAAATGACAGCAACTTCCCCATGATTGTCATATGGAGTTCGATTTTTCTGTCTTGTTGCTGTCAAGGGAAGTGTCTGATCTTGGCTGCCCTAGGGGCCTGTAGCCATGGTTAGAACACCTCCCTAGCATGTCTAAGACGTGACCAAGTTGCCCCTTTGAGGCTTGGTCCATGGTGGAATCGGTTTTAAATCAAAAGAACAAGAACAGCCCCCTTCCCCGTCGGCCCCTTCATTTTACAGCAGGTGGGGTGTCGAGATTGTGGTGTGTTGTGGATCTTGGTTGGCTTTTTAGCCCTTAGCCACTGTTCATGCCATACCTCTTGATGTTTAGATTGTGCCATGGTCAATCAAATGGCCACCGGAATGGTCCATGACAGCAAGCGAAATCAATCACCCCACGCGTGCAGCTTGTGCTCTCGGCGGGAGTGTGGTCGCATTTCTGGTGTGGTGCAGATTGTGGCTGGCCTAGGGCCCTTAGCCATGGTTCAAACCATTCCCATGGATGTTGGCAAGAGGTTCTGGTCGGTGGTTCAAGCCCCAATGGCCGGTAGCCTAAAAAACAACGCAAGGAAACCAAAGCACAGCTGCTGTATTTTGTGACAGCAACTTGCTGCGGCGGTTCAGTGGCTTGTTCGAGTTCTTGGTTAGCTTTTAGCCTATGGCCTTGGACTGGACAGTGCCTAATCAAGTTAGAAAGGTCATGTTTTTGTCCGTTTGTGATTTGGATCATTTTAGAGGTCGTACGAGAATTTACGGTGCAATGTGCCAAAATGACTCTCGAAAGATCGTTTTGCGTTTTTTGCCTCCATTCACTAAATTTCGAGTACTGTAAATTTAGGAGCATTATTTCATCATTTTATGGGTATTATAATAATGACTAAACGTTGGTTCGGTGTTGGTTCGGGTTGGCTCGGAGTCATGATTAAATACGAAGTTGTTGGGCGTAATTGTCTCATTTTTGGATTCAATTACAAAGTTTGGGTCAAGTAAATCATTTGCATATTTTCATGACATATTTAGGTTGCAGCGAGCCTGGGAACGGTCCAACCCTTGTGGTAAAAAATTAATACAGGATAATTAATTACGCTATTTAATTATATTACGTGCATAAAATGTAAAATATTCATTTTGAGATTTATGCGATATTGCTTGTGGTCACTTTACTATCATGGGATTATTACTTCACCCGGTCGCCAGTTACCGGTCAGTTCAGTTGTGTACCACCCAGTATACTGTGGCATTAGTTTGATCAGACGATTAGTATTTCACCCGGTCGTCAGTTACCGGTCCCGGTCGTCAGTTAACGGTCAGTTCAATTCAGTTCAGTTAAGGGGCCACTTGCGTATACCATAATCTCAACAGAAAATTATTACACATTATTTTATGAAAGGGCTCTACGGAGCAAATATTTCACTTATTACATTCAGTTCAGTTCAGTTATGCACGTAATATTAGTTATTCATGATGCGATTTTCAGTTCAGTTATGCACGTATTTCATTTACTCATGACATGATATTCCCACCTTGCATGCGATTTTATTATTATTACTTGTTACTTACGATATATGCATGCTGAGTCTTTAGACTCACTAGACTTGATTGTTGTAGGTACTGATGATGTCGGAACCGAGGGCGGGGACCAGTGAGCTAGCTTGGGTCGGCAGTAGTGGAACCCGAGGACCTCATTTTTTAGCATTTACTATTTTTAGGCTCAAACATTTTTCTCGTTGTTGGATTATTTTAAATTATTATTTTGCAAACAAACATTTACTTCCACTGTTATTTTGAACATCAAACTTTATTTATCAGTTTATTTATGAATGAGGCATTTTAATTACTGAAAATTTTTTTTTAAAAATTTTCCGCAAATTTTCAAGTACGAATTTAGAGGCCTCTACATATCTATTGAAGAATGGGGTATATCTCCATTGATTGAAAAAGAATTTTATTCTGATACTCATAAAATGAGTTTCAAATTTAATTTTTTGGATTATGTCGAGAGTTTTAATAAAACTCTATTCTATGAAAATGAGAAAAAGAAACATATATGGTTTCTGAAAATTTGTGAAAATGTTTTTCATTATCCTGTTCCAAATTGGTTCTTCATATGGTGGAAGATTTTTGGTTTATCAGCAACAATTTTGCCTGAGGTTTTTATAAAACCAATGAATACTTGGTTAAATGTTTCACCAAGCATTAAAAAATCCTTTTCTGAACATTGGATTGATGGAAAAACTCTATGTCTATTCTTCATGGAATTTGAAATCCCATGGATCTGGAGATGGCAGCCAGAATTTGGTTATACTGATGAAGGTATCCCTTGCCTATGGAGAGTTAGCTCTACTAAATTTTGGGATAAACTTTTAAGAGAAGATCCAGCAACTGGACAACTTTATGGCTCAGAAACTCTTCATCAAATGGAAGAAAAAATTTCTTCATATCAGAAAGATCTACAGCATCAAAAAGAAAAAGAAAAAGATGCAATGAGTCCATTTAAAATTTTGACTCAAAAATTTAAAGAAATTTACTCCAAAGAGAAAATGGTAGAAATCTACATTGAAGAGATGAAAAAGATCTCTACAAAAATATTGGATGTTCTGATTCAAAATCTGACAAGTCCATGGCCTCTGAATCCAGTGAAAATCAGTTTATTCATCTAATGCAAATGCAAGATGCTCAAGATCCCGAGGATGATGATATTTTTGAAAATCTCAAAAATTCATTAAAAGATAATATTAAAGATGATTAGGATATTCATCTTTAAACATCACGCTGCAATCAACTAATGGATGGTGACATATCACATCAATGGTGGAATCTCACATAGTGCCATGATATCATGACAAAAGTGGGTGGCATATCACTTTTACTTTTTGATTTTTGTAACCATGTTACTGTTTGCTTTAATAAAGCATTTAATGTTTATATTTTTAGTTGGAATCCGGGGTTTCATGTCCGGCACTTCCATCTATTTATAGGACCACTCTGCGCTCTTAGAGGGACACGGTCGAGTTTACTCCTCTCTATTCATATGTTGTAAAAACCCCTTCTTAATAAAAGCTTCCACATATTCAAGACTTCTATTCTGATTACAATTCTTTAAGTTTACTGTTTTTATTTTCTGTTTTTATTTACAGTTTTTATTTTTATATTTCGGTATATTAGCCTGAATGACAGGCTAAAATATTTGTGTTAAATCATCTCATTACTAAACCATGATCTTTATTTATTTGTAACTTGGAATTAAATTGAAATGATAAAAGATCTCATTTAAATTTTGGAATTTGATGTAATATAAAGGTTAATGGTTGAACATAAGGTTGAAAGACGAACCAGGAAGTAGTAAACACAAGGTTCGAGGTTAATTAGGAGGTATAAATTCATGTTGTAGCCCTTCAGCCTGCTTAGCCGAGAAATGACGTTTAATGCGTTTATGGGTGATTTTTATGAATTTATGTTTCTGAAGTTGTCCTTGATAAATCCTATGTTGTTTATTTTCTATGGTATATCTTTTGTAATTCCTTTTATGTTTTGTAAAATTGCCATAGATGAATCTTATATCCATTCTTATTCTGGAAATTAAATACCTCCTTTTATTAGTTCAGTAATTTGAATATGGTATATAGGCTGGAAACCAATAATCTCCATGTGTGCGAAATCCACTAAGGAAACATTTGGTAAAACAATGCCACGTATCAGATTCAATTTGTATTCCAAGCCTAAGATGGTATCATTAAAAAAATATAATATAATATTAAAAAAATAAAAAAATTGATATATATGAAACTTACGTGAAAGAAGTTTCACGTTTGTTTCATTTCTCAGAAAGCAACAGAAAGGTGAGAGGAGAGGAACAGAGGGTTTTGAGATTTTCTTTTCGATCTTGCGACTTATCGAGTTATCCAATCGACGAACCGACTTCAGTTCTGAGATCATTGACACGAGGTCGTCGATTTGAGGTACAAATTTTATATTTTTGGTGATATTTGAAATTCGTCGATTTTTGGAATAAATCCGATAAATTGTCAAATCATACAGAAATTGAAGATTGCTGAATATTGTATGATTTTAACGAAGTAGAAAAGATTATAGTGATGTTATTTTGACTTATTTTCAATTTATTATGATTGAGGAATTGTAATGGTATTGTTGATTTTGAATGATGTTATTGATTGAAGTGAATGTGTTATTGATGTAGATAGATTATTATACTGAGATCTTCAAGCTACATCGACTGAAACGAAGAATTGAGGTATGTTGCGATCGGGTAACATACGACAGGCATTTGTATTATATGATATATGTTTGATTGATTGGATTTAGAATACACGTCTATATGCCTTCTTTGGTGAGTTGATGTGGCATAATGACATGCACGTTGAGCTATGATCCTTGGATACCCTGATATCATTGGATTTTATTCTGGGGTTTGTGAACACGATGCAATGTTTGGCATTATGTGGCCCTTAAAACATAGACATTAGAGGCCCCGNAAGCATGAGATAAAAATCTTCTCACAATTGGGATCAAATTAAGCAACAAATAAAGTTATCGAAGGAGTGGCAGTTTTACCATGCTCTAGTATTTTGATCATATCTATCAAAATACTTGGTCAAATGGTTAAAATAAAATACCACAATTCAAACAACTCAATTATCCACATGTTTTATTTTATGTGGAGAAGAAAATTTGGACGAGAAGATTTTCAAAAGTGATGTGTAATATGATATAATTTCTTGGAACACCAATGAAGACTTTTGTGTAAAAAAATAATATTTTATTTGTGGTTGTCTCTCCAAATTTGGCTATAAATAGGGGTGCATTGTAATGAATTGTGATATCATTCCTTTGAGTTCATAATATTTCTCTCTTTATTTTTCTTTTATTTCATCATTTAAAAATAATTAGCATGTTAATTTCATATTCAAAGTTTTATACTTTGAATAATGAGTAGCTAACTTTTCAAGGTTGAGATGAAAAGGTGAAACTCTTGGTATGATAATAAGGTTATTAAAAGGTAATAATATATATTTTATATTATTTAATTATTATTTATTGTTTATGTTATATTTATTTCTTTAAGTATTTTTATACCCTACTTATAAGTGGGAGTTTTGATTTATTGTTGCTATATGTTACATTAATTTTTTGTACCATTTAAATGTTTGTTTGGTTTTATCAACCATTTAAAGTGGATGCCTTGATTTATTATATATCAATATATCATATTATTAATTTCTTGGTACCATTTAAATGTTAGTTTGGTTTTACCAACCATTTAAAATGAGAACCTTGATTTAGTGTTTACAAATATATATAGCACAATAAATACTTGACAACATTTATAAGTTTTAATATATACTTTATACTTATAAGAAAATAGTATATAACATAATATAAATATGATTATTTAATATATTGGAACCATTTTATTAAGTGGATTTCAATAATGTTCATTAATGTTAACTTTATTAAAATATCAAGAGTGGATCCTCTAATCTCAACTACTTAAATTAAAATTTGAACAATTAAAAATTACCAATTAAAGATTCAAACAATTAAAAGAAAAACAAAAACAAAAACAAAAA
>NC_133321.1:13288786-13329804 GCF_012295235.1 Primulina huaijiensis
AGTTTTACCATGCTCTAGTATTTTGACCATATCTCTCAAACTACTTGGTCAAATGGTTAAAATAAAATACCACAATTCAAACAACTCAATTATCCACATGTTTTATTTTATGTGGAGAAGAAAATTTGGATGAAAAGATTTTCAGAAGTGATGTGTAATATGATATAATTTCTTGGAACACCAATGAAGACTTATGTGTAAAAAAATAATATTTTATTTGTGGTTGTCTCCCCAAATTTGGCTATAAATAGGGGTGCATTGTAATGAATTGAGATATCCCTCATTCTATGAACAAATATTTGAGTTCATAATATTTCTCTCTTTATTTTTCCTTTATTTCATCATTTAAAAATAATTAGCATGTTAATTTCATATTCAAAGTTTTATACTTTGAATAATGAGTAGCTAACTTCCCAAGGTTGAGATGAAAAGGTGAAGCTCTTGGTATGATAATAAGGTTATTAAAAGGTAATAATCTATGTTTTATATTATTTAATCATTATTTATTGTTTATGTTATATTTATTTCTTTAAGCATTTTTATACCCTACTTATAAGTGGGAGTTTTGATTTATTGTTGCTATATGTTACACTAAATTCTTGGTACCATTTAAATGTTTGTTTGGTTTTACCAACCATTTAAAGTGGATGCCTTGATTTATTATATATCAATATATCATATTATTAATTTCTTGGTACCATTTAAATGTTAGTTTGGTTTTACCAATCATTTAAAATGGGAACCTTGATTTAGTATTTACAAATATATATAGCACAATAAATACTTGACAACATTTATAAGTTTTGATATATATTTTATACTTATAAGAAAATAGTATATAACATAATATAAATATGATTATTTAATATATTGGAACCATTTTATTAAATGGATTTCAATAATGTTCATTAATGTTAACTTTATTAAAATATCAAGAGTGGATCCTCTAATCTCAAATACTTAAATTAAAATTTGAACAATTAAAAATTACCAATTAAAGATTCAAACAATTAAAAGAAAAAGAAAAAGAAAAAGAAAAACAAAAACAAAAACAAAAAGACATTGTAGTAGACTTGTAATTACCGTAGCTTCCCTGTGGATACGATATCGGACTCACCGAATTATACTACTTGCGGACAACCTGCTATTGGAAGTGCAACAATCAAAGTCACAACACTTTGCCGACGTTATCATATGAGTATCCCTGATGGAGGTCGGTGTGCCAGCTCGAGCATTGATTTGACAGCGATTCGATTGATTCTGACATGTGCTCAGTGGATGGCCATTTGACCTGATACCTCCACGACATACATGCATTGCATATAATATATCATTGTTAAGATACCTGTGGTATATATTGTGGTTGTTTCAGACTGAGCTTTGCTCACCCCAGATGGGGCTGTTGTTGTCTTTGTATGTGGACAATGACAGGTACTCCAAGATATCAAGAGATCGGAGATGGTACTTCTGGAGGGAGTCACAGTTTGAGTTGAGGTTTTGTGGTCTTTCTCAGTATATATATGTTATGTATCTATATACCGGGGTATGTCCCGAGGATATGATTTGTTGTTGTATGAGTTGTTTTGTTTATGTGTGGGCATGTTTTATGATGTGAGATGAAATACTATTTTTAGTATTTAAATGATATATTTTGGGCTCATTTTTAAGAAAATTTAAACTCGTTTTCCGCTGTAATTAATTAACCCTAATCAAATAGCATTGTAATCACGATTAGGAGCTAAGGGCCCCACACAGAGTGGTATCAGAGCATAGCTGGGAATGCTTGATTGAGTTATGTGTACATGTAATAGGCACAAATGAATTGTGCGTATGTGTTTGAATTATTTGTTTACTTGCTCCTACTTGACTTAGTTTGAGTAAGTTGTTGATGAGATTGATGATTTGATATGATAATGATGTATCGTTGATATGTATTTGTGATATACAGCATCTGATTTGTAAATGGATCCCACGAATGAAACTGCGAGTAGTAGTGCTGAGAGGATGATTGGACAATTCGAAGGATTGTCCATGGATTTGGTGATGGCTCGATTCCAGGATTTGAAACCACCGAGGTTCTTTGGCACTGAGAGTGCAGAAAGAGCTGAGGCCTGGTTAAGGATATTGAGCATTTGTTTAATATTGTTGAATACTCCAAGGCTCGGCGAATGAACCTTGCTCTCTCTATCAGTTGAAAGACCGAGCAAAAACTTGGTGGGAAGCCGCTGAGATTGGATTGAAAGAGGCCGGGATTGAAGTCACTTCGGATGTCTTCAAGGCCCAGTTTTTGGAGCAGTATTCCCCTCCTTCTTATTATTGTAGTGACCAAAATCAGTACACGTAAATTCCATGCATTTAGTTAATGGTTAAAATCATTTATTTAAAATTTAAAAGTTATTTAATGATGCATTATTTTTTTTCAAATTGCATTATTTTAAATTATTTATGTGTATGTGATGCACGTTAAAATATTTTCGAGTTTCATGTTTCAGGCGATGATTCGAGACGAGATCGAGGAAAAGGCCAGTGACGATTCTTGGCAAAAATTTTAATGCGGTATTTTATTTTAAGTTGAGAATGGGGCGTATTAAATAATTTATTTAATTTCAGCATTTTAAAGACTAATGAGTTATGTGGTGAATTAGAAATTTAAAACATTTAGAATTTATCCATGTTGTGTTTTAAATTTGAATTTGGGATGTGAAGTAAATTATAGGGGGTTAATATTTCAATTAGTATTTTAATTAACACTTAATTAGTCAATTAAGCACTAATTTACCCCTAATTACCTACACAACTCACGCCACACACACACTACACGTTTTACACACACCCATTCACGTTTACACACACACACACACAATTTCATTCCACCTTCACTTTCATTATTTTAAAAGAAAAACCTAGGGTTCTTCTACCTTTCCGCAGCCGCCCCTTCCTCCAAAATTCCAGCAAGGTTTTGTTGTGTTTTCTTCAAATAAAATAGTGCCACGTTCGTCCCGGATCAAGCCTCGCTCCGTTTCCGCGTCGATATCGTCGTTTTGGTACTTTTAATTATCAAAAGACACGTATATTCTGTTTCTTTCTGCGTCGATCATGTCATAGTATGCGTTCCGTCGTATTTTGTATGAAAATCATGTGAATGTTGTGTAGAAGTTTGAGCAATTATGTTTAGATCATTTTTTAAACCATTTTTGGATCTAAAATCACGTTTTTGCTGTCTTTTTAAATACTGCGATCTTTCATCTTGATTTTGAGAAAACTTTTAACACAAAAATCGTAGAACTTTTTGATACCTTCGATGTGATATAAAATTCAAAAATTTTGGATAAAAATTGAGTGAGTTATGACATTTTTTGTGGGACTGCTCAAACTGTGACTTTTATGTAAATTGTGTTGTTGAAGTTATTTGTTGCAGGTTTCGTTGGGAATCGACGGGCGATAGTTGCTACGTTTAAGTAAGTCAAGATCGATGTTGGGATTATTGTTGATGTCTCTTTTCGTGTCGTTAAGCACAAGGTTGAACTAAGAGTCGTAGAAAGAAAATNAGATCGATGTTGGGATTATTGTTGATGTCTCTTTTCGTGTCGTTAAGCAGAAGGTTGAACTAAGAGTCGTAGAAAGAAAATTGGTGTCGAAACCTCGGGTTGTGTCGTTTGTTATTATTTGTCGTGTTTGGTGGCAATTGTAATATCTTGTATGGGTTGGAGTCATTACCTTAGTGTCCTAGGAGGGGTCTCGGGGAATCGATTCTCAGCCCTTATGGTTTAGTAAGAAGAGGGAAACGTCATGTTAAGTTTTCGCGCAGACTTCGGTTTTTCCGAGACTACGAGGACCCCTACACTGACCAGAGCACGGGGTCCGTGCCTTTGTTACATTCGGAGTGTCAATTTCCAGTAGGTACACGGAGGTGTACACGGACACGGACACGGACACGGGGTCCGTGCCTTTGCTTTCTTCGGAGTCTCTTTATCCAGTATCTACACTGACCCATACACGGATCAGGGCACGGGGTCCGTGCCTTCCCTTTTCTGCACGACTCATTTTACAGTATATACACGGACCCGGAGCCGGACCTGGGCACGGGGTCCGTGTACTACCTTTTTTAATTTAGGTTGAATACTTTGAGGTTCGATGTCTTAGTTTAATGCAATGTTTTAACAAGGCCGAGTCACGGGAATTTTAGAGCGTACTAGGGAAATGAATGAGCTTGGGTTTGAGCATGATTACTACGTCTAAGCTATTAAAGTTAAGTGGTTGAACTCACGTTAGTATGTTGCAACAGCGGCCCCAAACGCGATCCAACGAATCCCTCCACGCCAAGTAAGTATGTTGACGTGCAAAAGAAAATATTTCAAGTTTTTGAGGTATGCTAAATGTGTTGTGACCAAATTATGAATGGGTTTGGAAGTCGTTGAACGTGGCCGAGGACCTCTCCACCCCGTTAAAGCATGAACGGGTTTAGATCAGGATTGGAAAGCGTTAAAGCATGAACGGGGACCAATGCACCCGTTAAAGCATGAACGGGGATCTAATGTATGTGGCAGTGGATACGTCCCTGTCATCCCAGTACTGTGGTTTGTCTGATCAGGCATTTATTATGTATGGGTCACTTGCTTTGAAACATGCCTCTACGCAAAATGATGAAGTTATGTACGTTCAAGTATGTTCAAGTATGCAAGCATGTTTTAAGGAAAGTTTTATATTGATGGCACGTCTATGTATGTATATACGTATGTTCAAGTTTTGTTATGCAAGTTCAAGTTTCATGTACGTACTCCTTATTTTAAAGTTGCATGTGGTTTTATTACGTATTATTCGTTACTTTCCAGTTTACACGTGTTGAGTTTTTAGACTCACTATACTTGATCGATGCAGGTGATGTGTATGTTGAGGAGGTTAGAGGTGGGGACCAAGGAGCTGGCTTGGACTGAGTTGAAGGCTAGACCCGAGAACCGCCCAAGTTTTTAAGTTTTTATGAAATGTCGAATACTCTGATTTCACGCTACTGGATATGAAATTTCAAACAAATATTTTGTCGAACTTTATTTTGAGATCTTTTATCCACTGTTGAGACGTACGGTTTTACGTTATCAAGTTTTAAATTTGATTACTCTTTTAAGAAATTTTTAATTTTTCCGCAAATTTTAAGTAGAAAAAGTACGGTACGTTACAGTTGGTATCAGAGCGGTGTTCTTGTAAAGGGTTACGCCTACTGCCAGTCGCAAGAAGCTCACGAAGTCACACCTCATGTCTGTAAATTTTAAAGTTTTGCATTATGTATGTAGTAAGCATTGAATCATGATTTCAGCATGTCCATGTTTTTAATTCAAATTACGTGCATCTTATGATATTTGTATCATGTTCATGCATATTGGGTTTACGTGGTGGGTAAATTGTTGGAACAGTATGCCTCCCAGACGTGTGATTAACCGCGAAGCTAGAGAGGAGAATCGAGAGGCCCGAGATGAGGAGAGGTTCACTCCTCCTCGTCCACCTTCGGATATGCAGGCGCAGATGCTTGCAGGTATGACGCAGTTTTTCGCGCAGTTTACGGGGAACCAGACTGCGGTTAATGTAGAGGCGAGGCCCCGACCAGAGGCTCTGTACGAAAGGTTTAGGAGGATGGATCCTTAGGAGTTCTCGGGGACTACTGACCCGATGATAGCTGAGGATGGATTAAGTCCATCGAAGTAATCTTTGATTCATGGAGCTGGCAGATGCAGACCGAATCAGGTGTGCCATATTCCTTCTAGGAGGGGATGCCAGACGGTGGTGGGAAAGTGCGTCAGTGTCAGTGAATTTGCGAGCACTGACTTGGGATGGTTTTTAAGGAGGTTTTCCACTCCAAGTACTTCATTGAGGAAGTACGCTCCCGATTGACTAGGGAGTTCATGGCGCTGCGACAGGGAGACAGCAGCGTAGCAGAATTTGTGAGAAAGTTTGAGAGGGGGTGTTACTTTGTACCCCTGATAGCCAATGACGCCCGGGAAAAATTGAGGCATTTCATGGATGGGTTGCGGCTGATCTTGCGCTGTGGCGTTCGAGTTGCTGGTCCTGTTATTTACTCAGTTGCCGTATCGAGAGCTTTGGCAGCAGAGCAAGATCAGAGGGATATTGAGGCTGACAGGCAGGGCAAGAGGCCTTACCAGGCACCACCGCATCAGCAGCAGCAGCATCAGAGGCCCCAGTTCAAGAAACCTTACCAGGGGCAGCAGGGGAAGAAGCCTTATCATGGACCACAGAAAGGCAAGGGTCCTATTCAGCAGCAAAAGGCGCCTCAGAGACCTGGGAATTTTCCAGTGTGTCCTAAATGCAATCGCCAGCATCCGAGAGAGTGTTTATACGGATCAGGAAAGTGCTTTAAATGTGGATCAAGTGACCACATGTTGAAGGAGTGCCCACAATGGAAGCAGCCAACCCAGGGCAGGGTATTCGCCATGCATGCTCAGGAGGCGAACCCAGACATTACACTGTTGACGGGTAATTTATTTAATTCAGTACAGTATTAGATTTTCACCTTGCATGCTCGTTTTGTTTTGGGATTATTAAGTTGATAGTTGGCATTTTTGGTATCTTTTGTTGCATAAGGTTTACATTAGAACTTTTGGGATATAAGTTTCGTGTCGTGCTAACGTCTCTCAGGAAATATCTTCATTAAGAGATTAGCCACGCAGGCCCTGATAGATTCGGGAGCCACTCACTCTTTCAGCTCGGAGGCATTCGCTAATCATTTAGACATCAAGTCTATCGGCCTTGCTGTGAACTATTCAGTGACAGTCCCATCAGGGGAAGAACTGTTAGCTACCAGCGTGGTCAGAGATATTGATCTAGAACTGCAGGGCCACCTGGTATATGCTGACTTGATAGTATTGCCGATGCCAGAATTCGATATTATCTTGGGTATGGACTTGTTGACAAAGAACAGAGTCTTGATCGACTTTCAGAAGAGATCAGTTTTGGTTAGACCATTGGGCATGGAGCAGTTTCTTTTTGAGCTAGACCGATGGAGAAGCTTTCCTCGTATGATCTCCTGCATGCAGGCACGAAGACTTATTTCTAAGGGGTGTCAAGCTTTCTTGGCCAGCATTGTTTCGGCACCTGATGCGCCCACTCCATCCATATCATATGTGCCGGTAGTCAGAGACTTCCCAGACGTCTTTCCTGACGACGTCACAGGTGTTCCACCAGATAAGGAGGTGGAGTTTTCCATTGATCTTATGCCAGGCACAGTGCCAATTTCCAAGGCACCGTACCGATTAGCTCCAGCTGAGATGCTAGAACTTAAACAGCAGATACAGGAGCTTCTTGACAAGGAGTTTATTCGCCCTAGTTTCTCTCCATGGGGCGCGCCAATGCTTTTTGTAAAGAAGAAGGATGGGAGCATGAGGCTGTGTATCGATTACCGAGAGCTGAACAAGGTAACAATCAAGAACAAATACCCATCACCAAGGATCGAGGACTTGTTCGATCAGTTGCAGGGAGCTTCAGTGTTCTCTAAGATAGATATTCGATCAGGGTATCATCAGCTGAAGGTTAAAGATGCAGATGTTCACAAAACAGCCTTCAGAACCCGGTATGGGCATTACGAGTTCTTAGTAATGCCATTTGGACTGACGAATGCTCCAGCAATTTTCATGGACATCATGAACCGAGTATTCCAGCCTTATCTCAATTCATCATAGTGTTTATTGACGATATCCTTATTTACTCGAAGAGCCATGAGGAGCACAGTCAACATTTTAGGACGGTTTTACAGACCTTGCAGAGTCGCAAGTTATTTGCTAAGTTCAGTAAGTGTGAATTCTTGTTGGAGAAAGTAGCATTTTTGGGGCATGTAGTATCTAGCAATGGGATTGAGGTGGACCCAGCAAAGGTGACGGCCGTTAAGGAATGGGTAGAGCCGAAGAATGCATCAGAGATCCGCAGCTTTCTGGGTTTAGCCGGTTACTACAGGAAATTTATCCAGGGATTTTCGTCGATAGCAGTGCCGCTCACTTCATTGACAAAGAAGAATGCTAAATTCGTGTGGAGTGACGAGTGTCAGAAGAGCTTTGATACTTTGAAGCAAGCTCTTATTTCAGCGCCGGTGATGGCCATGCCATCAGGGCAAGGAGACTTTGTGTTATACACCGATGCATCTAAGCTCGGTTTAGGCGCAGTATTGATGCAGCATGGTCGGGTTATAGCTTATGCTTCCAGGCAGTTGAAAGTGCACTCTTCTACCTGACTCACGATCTTGAATTAGCCGCAGTAGTCTTTGCGTTGAAGATTTGGAGACACTACTTGTATGGCGAGAAATGCCAGATATTCACTGATCACAATAGTCTCAAGTATTTCTTCACACAGAAGGAGCTGAATATGAGACAGGAGATATGGTTGGAATTGGTAAAAGACTACGACTGCAAAATTAGCTACCATTCGGGAAAGGCTAATGTCGTCGCAGACGCCCTGACCAGAAAAGTCGCAGCCATAGCACAATTGTCAGTGCAGAGACCTCTTCAGTCTGAGATTCAGAAATTTGGTCTAGAGGTCTATCCTAAGGGCAGAGCTCCGAGGCTGTCTAATCTGACAGTCAAGTCTGATTTACTAGACCGTATCCGTCGAGGACAGTCTTCAGACGAGCAGTTGCAGAAGTGGAAACTGAAAGATGAAGCAAAGGGCAGTGTGCTCTACTCAGTGTCAGACGGTATTGTGAGATACAGGGGAAGAATGTGGGTGCCTAACGTAGATTCGATCAGAGAAGATATCTTATCAGAGGCACATGCATCTCCATATTCAATCCACCCAGGAGGTACCAAGATGTACAATGACCTGCAGATCTTGTATTGGTGGCCAGGGATGAAGAGAGACATCCACAGATTTGTGTCTGAATGCCTCACTTGTTAGCCGGTGAAGGCAGAGCATCAGAGACCAGCAGGATTGGTTAAGCCACTCCCCATCACAGAGTGGAAATGGGAGAATGTTACAATGGACTTTGTGGTTGGTTTGCCGAGGTCAGTCAGATGATCGAATACTATTTGGGTGATAGTGGATCGACTCACTAAGTCAGCACATTTCTTGCCAGTGAAGACGACTTTCTCCATAACGCAGTATGCGGAGCTTTATATCAGAGAAATCATTCGATTGCATGGAATCCCAGTTACCATAGTGTCTGACAGAGATCCGAGGTTCACATCTTCATTCTGGAAGAGCCTACATGCAGCCATGGGGACGAAGCTGCAATTCAGTACAGCTTTCCAACCGCAGACAGATGGCCAGTCAGAGCGAGTGATTCAGATTTTGGAGGATCTATTGCGAGCATGTATGATCGATTTCCAAGGGACTTGGGAATCGAAGCTACCTCTAGTGGAGTTTACATACAACAGCAGTTTTCAAGCATCTATAGGTATGGCCCCCTACGAGGCATTGTACGGAAGGAAGTGCAGATCGCCGATTCATTGGGATGAAGTCGGAGAGAGAGCAGAGCTTGGGCCAGAGATAGTTCAACAGACTGCAGATGTGGTGGTCAAGATTCGAGACAGAATGAAGACCTCCCAGAGTCGTCAGAAGAGTTATGCTGATAAAAGGAGGAGAGATCTCGAGTTTGCCGTAGGTGACCACGTTTTTATAAAGATAGCACCTATGAAGGGTGTTATGAGATTTGGGAAGAGAGGCAAGCTGAGTCCGAGATTTATTGGACTTTTCGAAATTCTTGACAGAGTTGGGACACTAGCGTATCGTGTTGCCCTTCCGCCGAATATGGCCGCGGTACACAATGTGTTCCACGTCTCAATGCTGAGGAAGTACCTAGCTAATCCTTCGCACGTTCTGAGTTATGAGCCGTTGCAGTTGGCTCCAGACCTGTCTTACGAGGAGAGACCTATCCAAATCCTAGACAGACAGGAGCGTAGACTTCGGAACAAGGTGACGAAACTAGTCAAAGTCCGGTGGCTGAACCAATCAGTGGAAGAGGCCACTTGGGAGACTGAGGTAGATATGAGAAGTCGCTATCCAGAACTGTTTGGTAAGATTTAATTTCGAGGACGAAATTTATAAAAGTGGGGGAGGAACTGTGGTGACCAAAATCAGTACACGTAAATTCCATGCATTTAGTTAATGGTTAAAATCATTTATTAAAATTTAAAAGTTATTTAATGATGCATTATTTTTTTTTTCAAATTGCATTATTTTAAATTATTTATGTTTATGTGATGCACGTAAAAATATTTTCTCGTGTTTCATGTTTCAGGCGATGATTCGAGGCGGGATCGAGGAAAAGACCGGTGACAATTCTTGGCAAAAATTTTAATGTGGTATTTTATTTTAAGTTAAGAATGAGGCGTATTAAATAATTTATTTAATTTCAGCATTTTAAAGCCTAATGAGTTATGTGGTGAATTAGAAATTTAAAACATTTAGAATTTATCCATGTTGTGTTTTAAATTTTAATTTGGGATGTGTAGTAAATTATAGGGGGTTAATATTTCAATTAGTATTTTAATTAACACTTGATTAGTCAATTAAGCACTAATTTACCCCTAATTACCTACACAACTCATGCCACACACACACACTACACGTTTTACACACACCCATTCACGTTTTCACACACACACAATTTCATTCCACCTTCACTTTCATTTTTTTAAAAGAAAAACCTAGGTTTCTTCTACCTTTCAGCAGCCGCCCCTTCCTCCGAAATTCCAGCAAGGTTTTGTTGTGTTTTCTTCAAAGAAAATAGTGCCACGTTCGTCCCGGATCAAGCCTCGTTCCGTTTCCGCGTCGATATCGTCGTTTTGGTACTTTTAATTATCAAAAGGCACGTATATTCTGTTTCTTTCTGCGTCGATCATGTCATAGTATGCGTTGCATTGTATTTTGTATGAAAATCATGTGAATGTTGTGTAGAAGTTTGAGCAATTATGTTTAGATCATTTTGAAACTATTTTTGGATCTAAAATCACATTTTTGCTGTCTTTTTAAATACTGCAATTTTTCGGTCGTGATTTTGAGAAAAATTTTAACACAAAAATCCTAGAACATTTTGATACCTTTTATATGATATAAAATTCAAAAATTTTGGATAAAAATTGAGTGAGTTATGACATTTTTTGTGGGACTGCTCAAACTGCGACTTTTATGTAAATTGTGTTGTTGAAGTTATTTGTTGCAGGCTTCGTTGGGAATCGACGGGCGATCGTTGCTGCATTTATGTAAGTCAAGATCTATGTTGGGATTATTGTTGATGTCTCTTTTTGTGTCGTTAAGCACAAGGTTGAACTAAGAGTCGTAGGAAGAAAAGTGGTGTCGAAACCTCGGGTTGTGTCGTTTGTTATTATTTGTCGTGTTTGGTGGCAATTGTAATATCTTGTATGGGTTGGAGTCATAACCTTAGTGTTCTAGGAGGGGTCTCGGGGTATCGATTCTCAGCCCTTATGGTTTAGTAAGAAGAGGGAAACGTCATGTTAAGTTTTCGTGCAGACTTAGGTTTTTCCGAGACTACACGGACCCCTACACGGACCAGAGCACGGGGTCCGTGCCTTTGTTACATTCGGAGTGTCAATTTCCAGTAGGTACACGGAGGTGTACACGGACCCGGACACGAGGTCCGTGCCTTTGCTTTCTTCAGAGTCTTTTTTTCCAGTATCTACACGGACCCATACACGGATCAGGGCACGAGGTCCGTGCCTTCCCTTTTCTGCACGACTCATTTTACAGTATATACACGGACCCGGAGCCGGACCTGGGCACGGGGTCCGTGTACTACCTTTTTTAATTTAGGTTGAATACTCTGAGGTTCGATGTCTTAGTTTAATGCAATGTTTTAACAAGGCCGAGTCACGGGAATTTTAGAGCGTACTAGGGAAATGAATGAGCTTGGGTTTGAGCATGATTACTACGTCTAAGCTATTAAAGTTAAGTGTTTGAACTCACGTTAATATGTTGCAGCAGCGACCCCAAACGAGATTCAACGAATCCCTCAACGCCAAGTAAGTATGTTGACGTGCAAAAGAAAATATTTCAAGTTTTTGAGGTATGCTAAATGTCTTGTGACCAAATTATGAATGGGTTTGGAAGTAGGTGAACGTGGACGAGGACCTCTCCACCCCGTTAAAGCATGAACGGGTTTAGATCAGGATTGGAAAGCGTTAAAGCATGAACGGGGACCAATCCACCCGTTAAAGCATGAACTGGGATCTAATGTATGTGGCAGTGGATACGTCCCTGTCAGCCCAGTTCTGTGGTTTGTCTGATCAGGCATTTATTATGTATGGGTCATTTACTTTGAAACATGCCTCTACGCAAAATGATGAAGTTATGTACGTTCAAGTATGTTCAAGTATGCAAGCATGTTTTAAGGAAAGGTTTATATTGATGGCACGTCTATGTATGTATATACGTATGTTCAAGTTTTGTTATGCAAGTTCAAGTTTCATATATGTACTCCTTATTTTAAAGTTGCATGTAGTTTTATTACGTATTATTCGTTACTTTCCAGTTTACACGTGTTGAGTCTTTAGACTCACTAGACTTGATCGATGCAGGTGATGAGTATGTTGAGGAGGCTAGAGATGGGGACCAAGGAGCTGGCTTAGACTGAGTTGAAGGCTAGACCCGAGAACCGCCCAAGTTTTTAAGCTTTTATGAAATGTTGAATACTCTGATTTCACGCTATTGGATATGAAATTTCAAACAAATATTTTGTCGAACTTTATTTTGAGATCTTTTATCCACTGTTGAGACGTACGGTTTTACGTTATCAAGTTTGAAGTTTGATTACTCTTTTAAGAAATTTTTAATTTTTCCGCAAATTTTAAGTAAAAAAAGTACGGTACGTTACAATTATACTGCTCAGGAGAATGAATTCAATAGTCTGCAGCAGGGAACGATGACTGTTGCAGAATATGCTTCGAAGTTTGCTACACTGTTGAAATATGCACATCACGTAGCTGCGAATGAAAAAGCAAAATATAACATGTTTGTGAATTGATTGCATCCCGCTATATATACTTTTGTCATTTCTGGTTTGCCTACGAGCTACGCAGAGGCAGTTGAACGAGCAAAGGCAGCCGAAGCTGGATTAAGGCAAGGAGGTCCACAGTATTCTCCTCCACCTCCAGTGACAGCTCAGCAGCCTACCTTGCGTCCGAAAAGTAGGAAGTTTAAGAAGACTGGTTCCACTGTTTCTTCATCTTCTTCGAGTTCCAGTGGATCCCAGAGAAGGAGTCCTGTGATTGCTCCTTATTGTAGCCATTGTAGAGGCAAACATACTATCGAGCTGTGTTGAGGTATGTTTGGTACTTGTTATCAGTATAGACAGGAATGCCATTTCTCTCGTGTATGTGGAATAGGGGTACGTCTTCGTCCCAACCCCATCCAGGATTTAGAGGTGGCCCCAATATGACGAGACCTGCTGTTCCTGTTCCCTCTTTCCAGCAGTCGAATGTTCCACGATATCAAGGACCTGGTAGTAAGACTGCCCAAGTCACTCCTCGAGTTAAAGTATATGCTATGATCGAGGATCAGGCGAAAGAAGCTCCTGGTGGTGTGATTGCAGGTATTTGCATGATTTGCGATTATCATGCACGTGTTTTATTTAATACAAGAGCATCTCACTCATTCATATCTCATGCATTTATTGCATCGCATGATATTATGTGTACTCCGTTGTATGATACATTGTCGATAGCCACGCCAGCAGGAAAGATTATTCTGTCTAAGCAAGTTGTGCAGAATTGTGTATTGATATATGAGGACAATTTGATATTCTTGAATTTGATTGTCCTTCCAATGCATGACTTTGATTGTATTGTTGGCATGAATATCTTGACGACAAATCGAGCTACTGTTGATTGTTTTCATGGAGTTGTTTGATTTCGATCTGTTGATGGACCCAAGTGGAATTTTTATGGCAAGGGTTCCCAAGATAAAATTCCATTGGTATCCTCTTTAGAAATGTCTCGACTTTTGTTTAGCGGAGATGAGGGTTATCTTATCTACGCTGTTGATGTCTCGAAAAAGGAGCCATCTTTATCTGATATTCCTGTTGCGAAAGAATTCCCGGATGTATTTCCCGATGATATTCTTGATTTTCCTCCTCATCGAGAAGTTGAATTTAGTATTGATCTTATGCCGAGAACTGCGCCTATATCGAAAATTCTTTATCGCATGGCACCTCTGGAATTGAAAGAATTGAAGGAACAATTACAGGATCTTCTCGATAAGGGATATATTCGACCAAGTTTATCTCATTGGGGAGCTCCAGTTTTATTTGTTCGAAAAAAAATGGTACTATGCGAAGGTGTATCGATTATAGGAAACTGAATCGGACTACTGTGAAAAATAAGTACCAACTCCTCGTATTGATGACTTATTTGATCAGCTTCAGGGTACTTCTGTTTACTCTAAGATTGATCTTCGATCTGATTATCATCAAGTACGAGTTCGAGAAGAAGATGTGTCTAAAACTGCTTTTCATACCAGGTATGGCCACTACGAATTCTTGGTTATGCCTTTCGGTCTCACGAATGCTCCTGCTGTCTTTATGGATTTAATGAATCGTGTCTTTTGTGATTATCTTGACCGATTCGTTATCGTATTTATCGATGATATTTTTGTATATTCGAAATCGAAAAAAGAGCATGCTGAACATCTGAGACTAGTACTTCAAACTCTTCGTAATGGACATTTATATGCTAAATTGTCCAAATGCGAATTCTGGATGGATCGAGTGGTATTTTTGGGCCACGTCATCTCGGGACATGGCATATCTGTTGATCCTGCTAAGGTTGAAGTTGTATTGAATTGGCCGAGACCTATGAATGTTCCTGAGATGCGTAGCTTCATAGGTTTAGCTGGTTATTATCGTCGTTTTATTGAAGGATTTTCAAAAGTAGCTAAACCTATTACTCAAATGACACAGAAGAATCAGCGATTCATTTGGTCAGATGAATGTGAAGCTAGTTTTCTTGAATTGAAGACGAGATTGACTACAGCACCTGTGCTTACTATTCCCTCAGGTAACGGAGGATTTGTAGTGTGTACAGATGCGTCTGGTAAAGGTTTGGGATGTGTTCTGATGCAACATGGCAAGGTGATTGCTTATGCGTCTCGTTAATTGAAATCTCATGAAATTCGTTATCCTATTCATGATCTTGAATTGACCGCCATTGTGTTTGCACTGAAGATTTGGCTTCATTACTTGTATGGAGAGAAGTTTGTTATCTATTAGGACCATAAGAGTCTGAAATATCTATTTTCTCAATCTGATTTGGATATGTGGCAACGCAGGTGGATGGATCTCGTGAAGGACTTTGATTGTTAGATTCAGTATCACCTTAGATCGGTGAATGTTACTGCGGATGCCCTGAGCCGTAAAATTCATGATCCTGTTTTAGTTTCTGTCAGTGTCGCCGAGTACTTGAGGATATATGTACTTCTGGTTGGACTTTCCACTCGAATTGGAATTCTGTCAATGTCTCAGCATTGCAAATTGAGCCGAACTTGATATCGAAAATACGAAAGGCTCAACGAAGCGATGCTCAGATCCAAAAGTCAAAAGAACTTGTATCTACAGGACATCAGTCTTGATTTCAAATTTTTTCTAATGGTTCTTTACGACTTAATGGTCGGCTGGTAGTCCTTAATGATTCTGATTTGAAATCTGCTCTTCTTCGAGAAGCACATTGTAGTAAATACAGTATTCACCCTGGAGGTCGAAAGATGTATTTGACATTGCGACCTCAATTCTGGTGGCGACGTATGAAGAAAGACATTGCTGAATTTATTTCAAAATGTCTTGTCTGCCAGCAAGTGAAAGCCGAGAGAATGAAACATGGAGGATCACTCCATAGTCTTGAAATCCCGGAATGGAATTGGGAACATATTGCTATGGATTTTGTGACTCATTTACCTCGTTCGCCCAAGGGCTGTGATGCTATTTGGGTTATTATTGACCGGCTTTCGAAATCTGCACATTTTATTCTGCATGAGCGGATTTATCCTTATAAGAGAATGGCCCGTTTATACATCGAGAATATTGTGAGATTGCATGGTGTTCCAGTCTCAATTGTATCAGATCGTGATCCCAGGTTTGCTTCTAAATTCTGGGGTAGTTTCCAAGAAGCGATGTGTACGCGGTTGGCTATGAGTACTACTTATCATCCTCAAACTGATGGCCAGACTGAGCGTACAATTCAAAAGTTAGATGATATGTTACGTGCGATTATGATGGATTTCAGAATGGGATGGCAAGATGCTTTACCATTAGTAGAATTCTCTTATAATAATAGCTTCCAGACGAGTATTAGTATGACACCATTTGCAGCCTTATACGGGAGATGATGTAGATCACCGTTATTCTGGGATGAAATTGGTGAAAGACAATTGACTGGACCTGAAATGATACAGGAAATGAATGATAAGGTTCAATTGATTAGACAGCGGATGAAAGCTGTTCAGGATCTTCAAACGAGTTATGCGAATAAACGAAGACGACCCTTAGAATTCCAGAAAGGTGATAAAGTGTTTGACAATATCTCCCTTCAGAGGCACTGTTCGATTTGGCATGCGAGGGAAGTTCTCTCCTCGATATGTTGGTCTATATGAGATCCTTGATCGAGTTGGGGATCTTGTTTATCGGTTGTCATTACCACCAGCTCTATCTGTCATTCATGATGTGTTTCATGTTTCTATGTTGAGAAAGTATGAACCAGATCCATCACATGTACTTGCACCTGATGAGGTTGAACTTGATCGTTCTCTTTCATATGTTGAACAACCTGTTTGCATTATGGATCGGAAGGAGAAAGTATTGCGTAATAAATCGATTCCGCTAGTTCGAGTGCAATGGACATGACATGGTATGGAGGAATCAATGTGGAAATTGGAAAGCAAGATGCGAGAATCATATCCGCACTTATTTGATTCGATTTCACATGTTCTATTGTATTCAATGTACAGTGATCCATTTACTGATTTTAGTTTCGATATGTACTATAACTGGTGACATATTATATGTTTGTCAATGTTATGTATATAGAGATATTTGAGATTTTGATGACGAAATTTTTTAAGTTGGGGAGAAATGTGAGACCCCGAAAATAAAATAGTATTGATGACATTTTTGTAAATAACTTGAAAATTATTCAATTTATTTTGATAGTATTTTCGTAAATAAATTGAAAAATAATGAATTAATTTTAAGGACAAAATGACAATTAGTGACATATCTTGGTCATATGAAGTCCAAATGATACGAAATTTGGATATACCGTAGAAAACTCAAAGCTATAGAAGTTTCATGTTTTGAGTTTTGGAAAATTTGATCGTTTAACTGATCCAAAGTGATATACCGATGTTAAAATGGTAAATAGTTTATTAATATAATATAATATAATATTAAAAAATAAAAAAATTGATATATAGGAAACTTACGTGAAATAAGTTTCACGTTTGTTTCATTTCTCAGAAAGCAACAGAAAGGTGAGGAGAGGAACAGAGGGTTTTGAGATTTTCTGTTTGATCTTGCGACTTATCGACTTATCTAATCGATGAACCGACTTCAGTTCCGGGATCGTTGACACGAGGTCTTCGATTTGAGGTATAAATTTTATATTTTTGGTGATGATTGAAATTCGTCGATTTTTGGACTAAATCCGATAAATTGTCAAATCATACAGAAATTGAAGATGGCTGAATATTGTATGATTTTAACGAAGTAGAGAAGATTATAGTGATGTTATTTTGACTTATTCTCAATTTATTATGATTGAGGAATTGTAATGGTATTGTTGATTTTGAATGATGTTATTGATTGAAGTGAATGTATTATTGATGTAGATATATTATTATACAGAGATCTTCAATCTACATCGACTGAAGCGAAGAATTGAGGTATGTTGCGATCGGGCAACATACGACAGGTATCTGTATTATATGCTATATGTTTGATTGATTGGATTGAGAATACATGTCTATATGCCTTCTTTGGTGAGTTTATGTGGCATACATGACATGCACGTTGAGCTATGATCCTTGGATACCCTGATATGATTGGAATTGATTCTGGAGTTTGTGAACACGATGCTATGTTTGGCATTATGTGGCCCTTAAAACATAGACATTAGTGGCCCCGATGATTGATTCAGATTTGGGATTTGTTAGCGCTTTGCCGACGTTATCATATGAGTATCCCTGATTGAGGTCGGTGTGCCAGCTCGAGCATTGATTTGACAGCGATTCGCTTGATTCTGACATGTGCTCAGTGGATAGGCATTTGACCTGATACCTCCACGACATACATGCATTGCATATCATATATCATTGTTTAGATATTGTGGTATATATTGTGGTTGCTTCAGACTGAGCTTTGCTCTCCCCAAATGGGGTTGTTGTTGTCTTTGTATGTGGACAATGACAGGTCCTCCAGGATATCAGGAGACCGGAGATGGTACTTTTGTAGGGAGTCACAGTTTGAGTTGAGGTTTCGTGGTCTTTCCCAGTATATATGTTATGTATCTATATACCGGGGTATGTCCCGAGGATATGATTTGTTGTTGTATGAGTTGTTTTGATTATGTGTGAGCATGTTTTGTGATGTGAGATGAAATACTATTTTTAGTATTCAAATGATATATTTTGGGCTCATTGTAAAAAAAATTTAAACTCGTTTTCCGCTGTAATTAATTAACCCTAATCAAATTGCATTGTAATCATGATTAGGAGCTAAGAGCCCCACATTAGCGATAATCAACTGGGCACGATAGCGTTTTATATTAATAAAAGATAGCATTTTAGTTTCGTGAAAACAGTTGATCCTAAAATCTAACAACCGAGATAGCTGCAATTGGAAGATCCAGTTCCGTCGATTTTATTTAGATTAAATATATTACGTAGCACAACACATCTAACCTATTGCTACTCACGTACCAATCGTTCATGACAATTACGGATCACTGAATTCATGGTTAGCATTAAAAAATTATACATCAAATTAAATTGTCAGATTAATTGACGTATAACAATCATATAATTGAATCATAAATCAACGAATACTTGGGCAAACAAGAATAATAAATTAAAGTGTAAAAACCTCACAGTGATAAAATTAAAATAGTAGATTATCCCTTGAATCAGACTAAGAAAATTAGCCTAACATAGTTTGATCTACAATATCCATAAAAAATAAATAAGAAAACATAAAGAAATGCAAACTATTTTGTTGGGAAAATCTTGAAATCCTCCGCCTTCGGCTACGTTGGTGAAGATGGAATGGTGAAGAATTCTTTTTCAAGGCTGCGCCCTTTTTTCACGTGAGAGTAGGCTTTTTTGTCTAAATCATTTAAGCTAAAAAAGCCCACTAATCTTAATTAACCCTAAATCTTAAAATATAAAATAATATATATTATCTTATCTAGAGTTTCATTAATTCTTTCAAATCTTGCATAATCTTCACAAAATCAGATTTTTCCTTTCTTGCAATTTTAGGCAGCTGAAACATAATCACAAGGCGTGGCCACGCCTTGTTCCAGGACCTCTTCTAGTTTGGCCATTCTCTTTCGAAATCTATCTTGAAAACTTCAAATGTGATAAACATCACCTTTTTAGCTCAAATTTGCTCCAAGACCGTAAAAGTTCCTCATACAATAAAATTACACAAAAATGTATCAATTAAACATATCGGATGTTGGAATAATGAGAAATATGAAAATAAAAATACTAACTATTACGAGCCTATCAAGCGTCACTCTTTACTTTAGGATCTTTACTTGTATCAGCCAAGCTAATTAAAACATCATGTATCTTTGAAGTTTGTTCTTTAATAGGTTTAACACTTTCAACACGACTTTCCCAACGTGTTTGTAACAATGGATTAAGTGTTAGCCTTTCGAAGTGATCTTTAAAAAATTTCCCTAACTTGGCAGAAGAGGAGAACAATGTACAAATCCGTTGTATTACTCAAAAAAAAATGAGACAACTCTAGGACAACAATTAGCCATATCATATAACGTCGAATTAAGACCGTGACATCCACACGGTGTATAAAAAACTCTAGGACTTATCTCTAGCAACCTTTTTTGTACGCCCTTATGTTTCTCTTTCTCATTTGATTCACTGTCATACCCTTGATCTCTTATATCATCAGTACTAAACTCAAATTCTCTCAAAACATCTAGTAGTTTGGTAAAAAGTCCATTCCATGACGTATCATCCACCTTCAAAAATTCTATTCAATGTTCTTCTACCATTGCAGAGTTTGTTGAATTGTCCACACAACGTATTACAAGACACATTTGATCCTCATGCATGATTCGCTTCTGGAGTAAAAATCTAGTATGATTGAGTAATATTTTGCTATTTTAATTTTTGTAATAATCGAAATATTCTCTTCATGTGCCAACATCTGTATCAACTCATTTTGAATTTTAGGACCAAGAAATTTATAGTGAATCTCGCGTGCTTGAATATGCCAAATGAGCTCTTGCATTATGGAATCAAGCTCAACAATCATTTCAATGTAATTGTTTGCTACCTAAAAATTTTCATTATCTCCTCGAAATGTCAAGTTATTTTTTGCAAGTCTTCTCACAACAACAATTATTCTCTTTAACACTAGTCTCCAGTGTTTTTTCTTCTTTAATTTCGACTTGCAAACTTTCATCTATTGTCTTATTTTTCGTAATCTTTTTTCCAATTCAATCCATTTAGTCATGCAATCAATATGCTCCTTACTCGCTTCATGATTTCCAAATATCCGACTTAAATTATGACGATCTTTATATCATTAATCATTAGCCAACTGACCAATTTTATTCATGTTATTTTGCGTCTTGAACAGCTTGCAAGAAGCAAAATATTTTGTATAAAGAAATTAAATATACCAGTCATTTCTTATCAATTTTCTATCTATAGCCAACTGACCAATTTTATTCATGTTACTTTGCGTCTTGAACAGCTTGCAAGAAGCAAAATATTTTGTATAAAGAAATTAAATATACCAGTCATTTCTTATCAATTTTCTATCTATTTGGTAGTGACCTCTTATAGTGTAATACATCAAAATGTCTACCCATACTATCTTTAGGAAACATAATTGCATAATCTTCTTTTGGACCTCTTTCGACTAAAAAGCCCACGATATTTGTATAAATTTTATCTCAATTCTCCGGATCATCAATCTTTAAGGGAACCAAATTCTCTTGATTCATATTTTCAAGTCGAACATCTTCAATACTATCAACATTGTCTTCTTCGTCCAATTTATTCACAATGTGGCCTTGAAGAACTTATTTACTATTATTATTTATATTAGTATCAAGTTTTTCAATATATTATTCAATAATATATACTCTTTAGATAATATATACTCGTAAGTTCTAAATAATCACATAACCACATAAAAATATGTAAAAGGCCCTAAAATTTTGCAAAAGCCAAGCTCGTTCATGTAACAATGAAATAAAAAAAACCCCCCATAAAATTACAAATTACAATAAATAATAACAATTAAAAATTTCCCAAATTTGGTGTAGAAACCCAATTCTTAATTCCTTGATGATGGAAGACTTGAACAAGATCACAAGAATTTGAGTTTTTCAAGGGCAACTATTATTCGTAAAATCAAGAAGAATAGAAGATGTAAAAATATATATATAATATATAGTTTAACTTACCGATGTCTAATTACAGAGAGAGCTCTTTGACAAACGATGATGAAAGTGGGTTTTATTTTTATGTTAATAAATATGTCAATTTTTATCTCTACATTGTTGGGCTTAATACAAAAAATATTGTTTTGGACCTTATTTTAAGAAAAATATTCGAAATAACTTAAACTTTGTCAAAACACGTTTAATGAAACAATTTCTAATATTATCAATTCTTGTAATTTCTCATAATTATCCAAGTTATCAGAGAATTCATTAAATCAATAATTAAATTTAGTGATACTACATACATGAAGTTGTCAGCTCGTCGATTTTTCAAAGGATTTTAGCGTGTTTAAAAATACATGAAATTGTTAGCTAATTTATCAATTTCATCTCGTGAGGAAGAATCACGTGTAAGTTTGCTAGATTTGATCTATGCATAACTTAGGTCGTTTTGACATTTAAAAAAAGTTCAAATCAAAATCAACGGAGATTATATTTGGAGGGTACGAAATCCAAATACATATCATCAAATCAAGTAAAAAGAAACACATAGATAGATAGATGGATATATGAAATGAAATTGAAAGACACATCTCATATTTATTATACTTGTAACTCATGACAACATAGATATATAGGCCATGAAACTAGTTACAAGTGATGAGTTTAGGGAAGGACGCTTGCTGCGCCACCAGCAGGGTGCCGCCCACGAGTCGATGATGGAGGTGTTGGTCTTGCATTCACTTCATTATTTCCAAACACAAGAGTGGCAGCGCCTCCATTAGCATTTGTGGGAATATGAGTAGTAGTAGTAGTAGGATTTGTAGCTGCAAAGCTGCTGACAAGTGAGTCAGTGCGCGGCTTGCCGCTGAATTTTTGTAATGGAGGAGTAGGAGGATTACTAGCCATGTTTATTTTGATAGACGGACGGATCAATATGCCCTTTTTATAAGTTGGCCAAGCCTTGGGGTTCGGGTTATTGGATTTTATTCTTTATATTCATGACTAGACAACAAGTTGTTCAACGGCAAACAGGGAAAGGAAATCTGATGTGCATGACAAAAAAAGGTGGGTTTAAGGAAAGCTGATGTGCTTAGATTCATTCCCATTCCTCTTTTGCTTCACTTCCTTTTCCCATAATGCTTGTCCACCTTCCTTGTTCTTTTCCTTATCATCTTTTTTTTTTTGCCTTTTTCTTATTTTTGTAATTTACTTTTTCTCGTAACAGGTTATTCCTATAAAATTGAATTTTGTTTGTCCTTATCTGATCATTAATATTACTAGTAACTGAGCACACACGTTACATGTAATTCATGTACGCATTACATGTAATATGATACATCATATTATGTGTTGTTTCAATAAAAATAAAAAAATCACTAACAATAAAGAAATTACTTCATTTCATATTTTTTTTAAAAAAAAAAGTAGTTTAACAATCAATATAATATATTCATTTTCTTATACGAATAACTACTAAATTTCCTACAATCCGTAAATGTTCAAAGCATAAATTTCAAACTAACCTATCTACAAAAAAATGTTAAACCTAAGCAGTAAGTCATCGAACTATTCAACTATTAAATGCAAAGACATTGCACAAATCTATCAAAATAAATAGATATATAAATAATTGGAAGGAAGTGTCCTTCTAATTTCCTCGACAAACACACAACAAACGGTCTCTATCGTCTGCTTTATCTCCTCGATCCTCGAGTGATGGCGTGGGTGGTTTGGAATATACTTTTGGGAGTGGGGTATTTTGGAGTTCAATTAGTCTATTTTCCATGATGTTGAGGGAAGATTATGAAGTTTAGCTTTTAAGCACGGCTTTTAAGCACGGGTTGATTGGAGTATAATTGCCAAAGAGCGAGAAATGGGCTTTGATTTATTGAAAGAGAAGTTGACAAACTATAAATCAAAAGCTATCTTTTTTAGGAATAAGACATGGGGTGGAGTAACTAGTACATATTCGTAAATGATGTGTTCACGTAAAATAATTTTTTTAAAATATAAAATATAGTTTTATATTTACATATACTAAATTTTTATATGAAATATAAATCAGATTAGAGTAATTTTTATTTAAATTTAATATTAGAATTTCTAATTTATTATGTTTTTCTAATTAATAATTTATTTTATTATCCATGTCTCCATTTCAACATTAGTAATAGATAGTAATCTTGCTATGTACATGACATCAATTTGATTTTAAATGGTAAGGTACTGTAATTAATTATCCAATAATTTGATATAATTAAAATAATTATTGAGTTGATTAATTAAAATAATTAATTATACCAAAGAAATTTAAAAAATATGTTAAAAATATGTATTTTAGAATATCGGAATTAATACAATATAAAATACAAGCGATGATTTAAATAACACACGAGTATAAATTAAATGCAAAATCGGGATAATTGGGCTCGAGTTAATTTTTAGTATACAACTTACCACTTTGGGAAAGGAAAAGGGAAAAGAAGAGAAAGAACAAGCATTTTCCGTAACCTTGTTCCTCCTTTTTCCCATTCGTCTTCCTCAATCTCCAATAGCAGTCGCGCCTCGCCACCAGACATTGGAGTAAGATGCAACGACCTCTGTAATAAGGACCTTGTATCACGCCCTGAAACTCAAGGTTGACACCGACGTTGTTTAACAATCACACAATCGAAAACAATCAGCCTCTTAGCACAGTATAAACAAAAACCAGTTTATATCATAATTTTCTGTCACGCCCCGAGCTCGGGCCCGCGCCTACGTGACTGCACAATGGGCCACCTATATAGCAACTACTTCGTATTCGTCATCGTTTTACGAAAATGATTAATCCAAGTTGTTATAGAAGTCCATTGTAAGCCCATTATAAACTCATTTTAAATCTTTAATTTTTAAGATATGGTACAAAGGGTATCACAATCACCCCTCTTTCAGAACGCGACGTCCTCGTCGCGGCTTGACCCCTCGATCCACCAGCACCGAGAATTTAGATGTGGCTCCTACAGGTTCAAGAGATGGCTCCCGTCATGTAGCACTTTGTCCCACAGGTTCGAGAGGTAGCTCCCATGCACGTAGCACTTTGCCCTTCATAACACTTATTTCTCGGCGTTCTTTGCTGGTGACCGGTTCTAATACCATTTTGTCACGCCTCGAGCTTGGGCTCGCACCTACGTGACTGCACAATGGGCCTCTTATATAGCAACTATTTCGTATTCGTCTTCGCTTTACGAAACTGATTAATCCAAGTTCCTATAGAAGTCCATTGTAAGCCCATTATAAACTCATTTTAAATCTTTAATTTTTAAGATGTGGTACAATGAGTATCACACCTCGCATCGTATTATGGTACAATGAGTATCACACCTCGCATCGTATTATCGTAAATCATATTTTTATTCTCGATAAATCATGATATTTGTCATATTATTGAGTATTTGAATTATATAATTAACAATGAAAGTGAATTATGTTGTGATAATGAATGTTATTTGTAAGGCATTACATCAGTTCCAATAATGGGCCATAGGAAACCAATACCTTGAGCCACCTTTCTTTATTTCTAACAACAATACCTTCTTCATTTAGCTTGTTTCTAAATACCCACCGAGTTTCAATAACTGGTTGATGAGATGGTCTAGGTACAAGAAACCACACTTCATTTTTTTTAAATTGATTCAGCTCTTCTTGCATAGCTTCAATCCAACTGGGATCCAGAAGAGCTTCTTCAATCTTCTTTGGTTCATCCTGAGAAATAAAAGCAGCATGCATATATTCATTTATCATTTGCCTTCTGGTTCTTAATGGAGCTGCTGGATTTCCAATAACCAAAGATGGAGGGGGTGATTTTCTCCAAACAAAAGGGTTTAGAGGGATTTCTTCCTGATTTAATGGATTTGGATCATGCTCAGGTAAAGCAGTAGTAGGTTCTGGAATGTCATCCGCTGGTTCTGGTACATCCTGTTTCTGTACAACTGGTTCTACCATAGGAATGTCTAGTTTTGGATTTTGAGCATTTTTGACATTTGGTTCTACATCATCTTCACTATACAGTTTCAGATGAATTCTGTCTAATCTGTTACTTAGATTTGACATGTTAGAAATTTTCGGAGCACTGCTATCTTCATCAAAGACGACATGAATAGATTCTTCAACATTAAGAGTTCTATTGTTGAAAATTCTATATGCTTTGCTTACTGCTGAATATCCAAGAAAAATTCCAACATCTGATTTTGAATCAAATGCTGATAAGTAATTTTTACCATTAGTATGCACAAAACATCTACAACCAAACATATGAAAATATGATAGACTAGGCTTACTCCCTTTTCATATCTCATATGAAGTTTGATTATGCCTCTTGTTGATCATGGTTCTGTTTTGTGTATAACACGCTGTGTTGATTGCTTCTGCCTAGAAGCGCTGAGAGATGTCTGCATCTGCTAGCATTGTTCTAGCAGCTTCTTTGAGAGTTCTGTTTCTCTTCTCAGCTACTCCATTTTGTTGAGATGTTCTGGCAGCTTAATATTCATGATGAATACCCTGTTCATCCAAATATAACTCAAGAATTTTGTTAGTAAATTCAGTGCCCCGATCACTTTTGATTTTAATGATAGAAACTGATTTTTCATTTTGAATCTCTTTCAGAAGCTTGATCAGGAGACCACTGGTTTGATCTTTTCCAGCTAGAAAGATTACCCAAGTAAATCTAGAAAAGTCATCAACTACAACAAGAGTGTATTTTATTCTCCCTAAGCTCATGATAGGGATTGGACCAAACAAGTCCATATGCAATAGTTCCAAACGTCTTGATGTTGATTTACTACATTTATTCTTAAAGCTAGATCTTACTTGTTTGCCAAGTTGACATGCAGAACATACATGATTCTTAACGAAACTAATATCAGGTAAACCATCAACTATATTATGCTTCTTGAGATTAATGATTGACTTGAAGTTAAGACGATTTAATCTCTTGTGCCATAACCAATGTTTATTACTTAGGGAGGCAACTAAACATGTAGGAACATTAACATGATCTTTGTTCCATGATACTTTGTAAGTGTTTCGTTCTCTCTTTCCGGTTAAGACTATAGACTCATTAGCATCTTTAACTGTGCAGGTGTGTTTCTGAAAAGCTACTGAGTATCCGTTATCGCATAGTTGACTAATACTAATTAAATTTTAACATAGATTTTGAACCAAGAGCACATCATTTATAGTTATATTACCATGGATAATCTTACCCTTACCCAAGGTTTTACCTTTTGAGTTGTCCCCAAAAGTTATCTTTGGTCCATTACAACTCAGTATTTCTGAAAGTAGACTCTTTTGCCCAGTCATATGTCTGGAATATCCACTGCCAGATACCATGTTAAGCTGCTTATCTAGGCTTTCCTCTCCTGTTCCTGTAAACACAAGTTTTAGTAACTGTTACCCAATCTATTTGGGTCCAAGCCTTATCAGTGTTTTAGGAACCCACATTTGTACAATTTTAGGTGATATTGTATCTCGGGTATCCCCAGAGGTGCATGCAACAAAAGGTCTATTAATGTTATTTCTAACAAAATGCATTTTAGGATGTTGTTGTTCCCTTCTGTTTTTATAGTCTGGTCTGTATCTCTTCTGAACTGGTATAAAATTATAGTACTGGTAGTTTCTAACCTTCACAGAGGGTTCTCCTCCTGAGTTGAATCCTCTACTAGATCCAGCACTCTGATGGATTCTACTCTTAGGTTCAACGTAACCCAGACCATAATATTTACTTTTGTTTGTCTGGTCTAAAAACCTTTCAATTTGAACAGTCGGTACTTCTGGTTTATGTACCATATTGGATTTAATAAAGTGAATGTATTTTCTTCTGCACATATCCAGTTTTGGCTTTGCACTTGTTTCAGAAGTGCTTTAATCATTACTGAATCCGAGACCACTCCTGTCTCCAGATTGCTTCTGTAATTCTTGCATCTTTTGTAATGAAACAGAAGACTTATTCCATGCATTCACCAGTACCGATAGCTTCTGATTTTCAGATATCATTGTCTGGTAATCTGATTTACTCTGTCATTCTCAGCTCTCAATGTACTTATCTCAACTTCTAGATCACTGCAGCTGTTTTCTTGCAAGCAAGTGAACTTACTGATTTGATCTTTCAAGTTTTGATTTTCAATTTTAACTTCCTCAAATGACTGAGAAAGTCTTGAGTACTCTTCTACCATATCATGCAATGCATTAACTAAATCATTTCGTGTAAATTCATCAGAATCAAAATCAAACACCTCTCCAGATGTCAAGGCTGATTCAGTGTTCGCCATGAGACACTTGATTTCTTCTTCATCACTATCACTGGAATGGCCATATGAGTCCGAAGACTCAAAGTTAGAATCTGTCCATTTCGATTTACTTTCTTCAGCAATCATTGCTTTGCGGTCTCTTCTAGATTTCTTATCATTTCGCTTGTACCCCTTCTTCTTTTGGTCATCCTTCTTAGGTTTCGGGCAATCAGCAATAAAATGTCCAATTTTCCATAGTTGAAGCATTCCATATCACCAGGTGGTGATTCTTTTTTGAAGTTTCGGTTCGGACTTTGGTATGCTCGGTGATTCTTCTTCATGAATCTTGAAAATTTCTTCACGAATAGGGACATTGCATCATTGCTGATTTGTTCAGCAGTCTTGTCATATGTACTTTCAATAGCAGCAGCAGGTGACACACTTGAAACAACTGCATCAGTAGCAGTAGCAGTAGATGTAAGAGCCTTGGTAGGTGGATTCGACAAGGGCTCTTCTCCACTTCTTACTTCCAATTCAAACTCATAAGCTTTCAAATCTGCAAATAAGTCATGTATCTCCAACTTGTTCAGATCTTTTGAGACTCTCATAGCCATTGTCTTAATATCATATTCACTGGGTAAAGCTCTCATCACTTTGAGTGTCACTTCTCTATTGCCAAGTTCCTTTCCCAAAGCTGCTAGTTCATTTACTAAGCCACTGAATAACTCATCAAATTTGCTTAGAGTTTCTCCAGCTTTCGTCTTAAGATTTTCAAACTTTTGCATTACCACAGACAACTTGTTTTCCTTTGTCTGTTCATTTCGTTCACAAATTTGGATGAGTTTCTCCCAGATCTCTTTTGTTGTAGGAAACAATTTGATTTTGATGAAGGTATTCTTGTCAAGTGTTTTGTAAAGAATATCCTTAGCAACATTGTCTAGATTTGCTTTCTTTTTGTCCTCACTTGTCCATTAACTTCTTTGCTTTTCAAATATTTGTGGTGCTCCTTCTGTAACAGCAATAGCTATATTAGACTTTAGAATTTTCAAGGGACTATTTGTGATGATAAACCACATGTCATCGTCTTGGGCTACAAGATGGGCATCCATCCTAATCTTGCAATCATCGAAATCCTCCTTTAAGAACATAAGGACTTTGCTGAAATGTGCCATTTCTGTTGTAGATTTTCATAACAAGAATAAATCGCTCTGATATCACTTGTTGGGGATCGATTTAGAGTTTAGAGAGATAGGGGTGAATAAACTTGTTCCTTTCTTTGATGTTTTTGCAAAGGTTCTAGAATCATGTTAGAGATTATATCTCATTTTGTTCGAATATATTTCCAGCAGATCACAATAACTTGTGCGAAAACGATCTGATGGTTTGAGGTGAAAATAATAAAACAGTAGGCAGTAAATAGTAGTTGTTTCTGGAAGTTCGAAGATTAAATATTCTACGTCTCTCCTTCTGCTGTTTCTTTATCCCTTCGCCTACTGAAACTTTTAGTTTCACAACACAATATAATGAATACAACAAGGTTCTGGAAAAGACTCTTTTCCAGATTACAAACTCTTCTCAATAAGATGTAAGAAGGTGAATAACTTGTGAAGAGATAAAGAAACAGCAGCACAAGATGATCTCAGAAGATCATATATTTGCTATAAAGAGTGTGCTGCTTTTCTGTATATTGAGCTTGAAGATAAAGAGTAGTTTTTGATTGCTCAAAACAACATTGGAATGATAGACAGAGAATGTGTTCCTTGTCAATAATAATCGTTCTTTTCTATATTAGATTGATCCTTTAATATATAGAAACCTTGAATCCAACGTCTATAAACAAAACAACTTTTTTAACTCTGAGTGAATCAGCTTTATCACCGAAAAAAGGTCCTGCAAAAAGCTTCAGAATAATCAGTCTTTGTTTTATACCAAAACTAATAAGGCGTGTTAAATGTCTTCGTACAACATTAAATGGTGCAATTAATACTAGTACTATGTAAGATAACAGTAACATTAAGACTTGTAACGATCAAACTAAAGACATTAAGTTCTGCTTCTGTTTTTGCTAACCGTTAAGTTTAGCTAAGAAATACTCGATAAGTACTGCTTCTGTTTTAGCGATACGAGTACTTCTGTTATTTATATTTTCCTATGTTTTTACTATCACCACCTACTGGTTTTGACTCTCATCACCACAATTAAAGTAAGTCTAACAGCCAGTGATCATCAATACTAAACAAAGCTCTCAAGACAGTAAAAGAGACCAGGAAAGATATATACGAAACAAATCCGTCAAGACAGTAAACACCAAATGCAACATGTGTATGGAGATCCAAGACATCAATGAATACCAATAAACTTCAACCGCAACATGTGCGACTTTCTGCTATCTTTGCACCAATTTATGAGGTCTTGTGATTTCTGAAGCCTTTCAGCTTTTTAACAAGTCGTGGCCCAGCATCAAGTCCTCTAGCTAGCTGTAAGGTTAGACGACATAGATAAGACTTCTCAACAGTATAAATTCTCAACTATGAGTCGAGTTGCTTCACTGAACTTTGATTTGGAATATTCCAACATGATGAGTCCAAACAGAAGTTAAATTCTTTATTTTGATACGATATCAATATATATTGTTTTATACAAAAAAATACTATTTTTTAAAATTTTAATTTTATTATTTAAAAATATTATATATTTTTAAATTTTATATATTATTTTGGTATTTCTGTATTTACCGAAAATTCAAAATTTCATACCGTTACGGTACCGAATATTTCGGTATCGGTACCACACTGTAGCGAAAATTTCGGTATACCAAAAATTTTGATAAATTCGATATTTTTCGGTACGATAACATCGATATACCGAAAATTCGGTATTTTTCCCCACTCTTAGTTTGGACTAGCCTAATTGATACAACATTTTAGAAATCTAGATACTTAAGCTTGATTATGAGTTCGAGTGTTGGAAAAGACGAAAGACACCATTTTCAAGGGTGAGATATTATGAGTGACAACGCATGAGAAAACCCATTAGAGAGAATGTCCTAGAGGGAGTCCGTTTACAAAATATGGCCCCATAAAGAGCTCGAGATCGGGATAGTTCATTTCGTCATTACAAACCAGACATCTTCTCAACTCTAAAATATTTTTATAGAATAGTTTTTCAAACACATATTTATTCTTAAACCAAATTTTGAAATATTTTATAAAATTATTGAAAAAACACTTATAAAAACGTTTTATAAGTACTTGTCCAAATAAAATATTTGTAAAAAAAGTTTATAAAAGATTTTAAAAGGTGTTCTAAGAAAAAAGAATATGTGTATGTATGTACCACAATTCTATAAAAAAAATTACAGTTAAAAATTTATATGTTTTGATTTCTATTGTATTAATTTTTATAAATAACTTTTCTATTTTGTGTACGTTGGCCTTTCAAATGAGCAAGTTGTATCCTACACATATATACACAGATATTTGTGTGAGTGGTTATATATTGCGTGTGGATTTACATAATATTGGTTAAATGAGTCATTCGACTTGTTTAGAGATTCAATTGTTGAATAATGTCTTTTTCTCACGATTTACAATGTGTGTGTGTGTGATTCTATCTTACAACGTAATTTAATTAAACTTCCTATATTACTTGGAATTAATTAATATGCCACTAATGGGGCTGCGCCATGTTGCTGGAAATATTGAAAATTCACTATTTTTGTTTGGTCCCCCAAAATTTCTTTGCGGTGTTTGATTCATACAAAAAATGTTTTATTATTCCCTAAGCTCACATGTATTTATTTGGATGAAATTTGATAAAATGAACATTAAAAATCTATAACTAATATATGATATTTGAATACTACCTGTTTTAGATTATACAAAAGATAAAGTTTTGAATATATAATTAGAACATCTATATTATATCAACAATTGTTATACATGTTTGTTTAATAAAAAATCATATATTAGTATCATATCTAAAATATTTTGTAATAGAATATCATATATTAATACCATATTTTGTACTGATTTTCATCCAAAAAAAGACATGTCATTAATATCAATACTTGTTATACATTTTCGAGTACTAAAAAAAATCATATATTAGTGTCAGATCTGAAACATTTTGTACTTAAATATCATATAATAGTATATTCATCCGAGAAAACAATTGGGGGCCCAGGAGTGCAGAAACATTTTTTTGTGAATCAGGGACTGTAGAAATTTATTTGGTCTGACAATAACTGAACACAAATGCAACTATATTGTTGGAGATTTATTGATCATTTACACTTTATTTTATAAAGAATTATGAGATAGCGAGTATTATTTGCAATTAAATACATAAACTAAACATAATATTGTATGTATACCTGAATATTATTTGGTAGAAGTTATAAATTAATTTTGAGTTCTCATGTTATGATAAAGTGTGAGAACCCAACTAGGCAACTCCAATTTTAGGATTTATTAAATTTTTTGGTGTTCACATTTTAGGTGAGAATATTTTGTAATACTTTTGGGAATACAATTTTTAATTAAATGGTACGAGTTTATACATGAACACGCATATTTTCGAAATTTGTAGGATATATTGCAAGATGGGAAGATATCATACAAGATCTAGAGGATTGAGGCATGGATATTGCACACAATTTTCGAAAATCCTACTATATTCTATGCCTAATTATTGTGATGCATTGATACAAGGAAGCTTTCAAGGTAAATTGGAAACAAATCATCAAAGTTTGCTAAAAAATCCTCCCCTCCCTTGCACCATATTTTCGAGCTATTCTAGGGTAAAAGATTAGGAATTAAAGAGCTCCAATTTGGTAGCAAAAATCAGCAGCCATGGAATAGATTAGGAGCCAAAAAATGTGGGATTTGAGGCCTAATTGGACATGATTTGACTACCTTATTTAGCTCCATTCCCTTCACCTATAAATAGGCCATCACTCCTAGTCATTCCTCACACCAAAATTTCGAAAATCCTTGCTGCAAATTTCGAAATTTCCAGCAGCCAAGTGAGGCAAAGTTCTGCTGCAAATCGTCCCAAGGTTAGGCTAGAAATCGAGCCGAAGTGCCGTCCGAGTGAAGAACAAGAAGTGATCCAATCCACGAAGCCGTGCACCCGTATTTTAGCGTTCAAAAACCAAAGTATGTGGGCTTGTTTTAAAGTTAAACTTTCGGTTTATGCATATGTTTGTTTTCGAAAATACGGTCGATTACAAATCCTTGTTCTACTCCGTTACTGTGTTGTTTGTCATATGGATTTGGACACTGTGAGGATTCGACTGTATACGGGTTGGAATCCTAATATGATATATTTATGGCTCTTACATGGGTGGGATTGTAACAGTTATATGGCCTCGCCCCTTTAGATGATTAAAAATTAGGGACTGATATCAGTAAACCATAGAAAGTAGAGAAATCTAAGTGCCTGGTCAATGTTATGCATGGGTTATGAATTATGTACGCAAGTCATGTGATTTTCGAAATTTTATGAATGTTGTTATATTGTGCTCGATGCGGCCCCCACTTGCTGAATATTTCCCAAAATACTCACCCCCCTTACAATCTTTTTCCAAATAAGCCTGATGAACAACTCGAGGAGGAAGAGTCGGACCAGTTTTAGGGCTGGTGAAATTCGAGATTTGAGATTTTAAAAATTTTTAGTTAAGTTTAAATTTTTATTATTCAGTTGTAACGTTTCCGCATTAGATTATGTTGTTTTCGGTTATTGAGTTGTAAAGACAATGTTATTTCTTTTGAATTATGATATAAACTTGTTTCGGTTTATACTATGCTACGAGGCTTGTTGTTTTCGATTGTGTGATTGTTAAACAACGCCGGTGTCAACCCTGAGTTTCGAAGCGTGACATGAAGAAACATTACTATATTACTTTAGATTGCATGTATAATATTTTTTTATTTTTGAAAAAATATATGTTTTTATTTTATGATATTGTATTGTATTGATTTGAAGAAACATTTCGTGACTTACTTAATATATGCTTGGTTCTCTCTTTGCTGAGACTAAAATGTGAGGAAATTCTTTGTATTGTTTGATTTATGTATAATTAAGTTAGTCCCGAAAATTATTTTAAATCAAAATCAACATATTTGATGTATATAAAATAGAAAAAAAATAAATATCGTGAAAAAAACTATGGCATGCGACCAAGTTAAACGTCTATTATATTTTGTAAGATGAGCAATCAATTAATACTGCCAATTAACCAAGTACAAACACTATTTTGATGTGAAAGAGAGAACTCTAGACTCGATAACTAAAATAATTTGAGTTTAAAATAATTATATTATTTATCTCTATTAGTTTATTATCCACATATTATAAATCCATATCATCTTATTCTACGAGCTAAATAATATCGTAACACAAAACTCACAACATTGAACGATAAAAAGATTTATGAAAATAACGAAAATGGAAGAGTCTTAAATTAAAATTCACATGTATAATCACTACAAGAAATTCTGCATACAACAACGCACATACGACAACGGTTTTTCACAAAAACCGTTGTCGTATGTTTTTAACAACGGTTTTATCGAAAATCGTTGTCTTTTGGGGGGCCAAAGACAACGGTTTTTAATATAATCACTACAAGAAATTCTGCATACAACAACGCACATACGACAACGGTTTTTCACAAAAACCGTTGTCGTATGTTTTTAACAATGGTTTTATCGAAAACCGTTGTCTTTTGGGGGGCCAAAGACAACGGTTTTTAAAAACCGTTGTCTTTGGGGGGTCAAAGATAACAGTTTTTAAAAACCGTTGTCTTTTTGGTGTCAAAGACAACGGTTTTTGGGGTGAATGAACCGTTTTCTTTGAGCGTTGTTTTAGGGTCAACGACAACGGTGAACCGTTGTCTATTAGCGTGTTTTTTTGGACAATGGACAACGATTTGAAGAAACCGTTGTCGATTAACGTGGTTTTTGCACAAACAACAACGGTTTTGGAAAACGTTGCAATATTTAGCGACGGTAAATTTAGCGACCGTTTGTAAAAACCGTCGCTAATTTTAAATTAGCGACGGTTTTGAAATAACCGTCGCTAATCTTAGCGACCGTTTTAAAAAAACCCGTCGCATGTTTAAATTTAGCGACGCTTAAATAAAACCCGTCGCTCCGTCGCTAATTTTAGCGACGGTTTAAATCCAAACCGTTAACAAATAAAATAAATGCGACGATTTATCATTTACCGTCGCCAATAGCGACAGTTTAACCAAAACCCGTCGCAAACTGTTTATAAATATCTCCATTTTCGATTCATTTTCCTCCACAACACTTAAAATTTTTCTCTTTTATACCATTTTATCACTTCACACAATACTTAAAATTTTTCTCACCACTTCATAACACTTAAAATTTTTCTCTCTTACACCATTTTATCATTTCACACAACACTTAAAATTTTTCTCTCTTACACAATTTTATCACTTTCACACAACACGTTAAATTTTTCGAACCACTTCATAACACTTAAAATTTTTCTCTTTTACACGATTTTACTACTTCACAACACTTAAAATTTTTTTTCTTTTACACGATTTTAGTTTTGATTATTAGTTTCTTTTAGATTTATTAAATTATTAAAAGTATTTTTTTATTTTTCGAAACAAATTAGCGACGAAAATCTTGATTACTCACCGTCGCTAAAATTAGCGACGGACTTGAGTGCTACCCGTAGCTAATTTTAAATTAGCGACGGTTCCGTCGCTAATTCAAATTAGCGACGATTTTATTCATACCCGTCACTATATTTTTTAGCGACGGTTTTTAAAAACAGTCGCAAATTTGATCTACCACAACGGATAAAAACCGTTGTCGTTGAACGGACTTTCAACAACACCCTCGGTTACAACAGTTTTAAAATGGCTACGACAACGGATAAAATCCATTGTCGTTTGCCGTTTTTGTAGTAGTGAATATATAGACAGAGGCCTTCAGCGGTTCTATATCTTGTACATATTCTACATATATATACAGCTAGCTAGAAGTCTGCTAACGAGTTGCCCAAAGGAAACTTGCTGCGCCTCCTGAAGAGGACCGGCCTTGAGTCGATGACAAAGATGTTCTTGTGGTCGTGGCTTTGTTTCCTTCCCAGCACTACAAAAAAAAAAAAAGCAAAAGACAACGGTTAAAAACCGTTGTTGTAGGTCAAACAAAACCGTTATTAAAAGCCATGTGGTTAAAGGGTGTGCTCAAAGACAACGGTGAAAAACCGTTGTCGTACACGTCTAAAGACGACGGTGTAAAACCGTTGTTAAAGACCCTGTGGTTAAAGCATTCGCTCAAAGACAACGGTTTTGGAGTGTTGTAGTAGCTACAATTTGCGACGGTTTTGGAAAAACCGTCGTAAATATATTAGCGATGGAATTCATTCCAAACCGTCGCTAAAAGTAGCGACGATATTAATGTAAACTGTCGCTAAATAGCGACGGTATACAATTAGCGACGATTTTTTATAAACATCGTCGTTATTTTTAGCGACAGTTTGAGATGATTTCCGTCATTAATGTTTTCAGTAAAATAAAAAAAAAAATCACTTTTAAAATTTTAATAAATATAAAAAAAACTCATAATCTTACCATGCTAACTATATTCTTAATTTTAAAAATTTACTAAAATTTAAAGAGAAAAAATTTATCCTAATTCGAAACTAAAATGGTGTAAGGAAGAAAAATTTAAGTGTTGTGAAGTGGTGTGGTAGAAAATGGATCGAGGAGAGGGATATTTATAGACAGTTTGCGACGGTTTTTGCTTCAATAGCGACGGTTATTTTTCTAACCGTCGCTAAATTTATCGACGGTTATTAGAAAAATGTCTCTAAATACAGAGACGGTTCTGGCTAAACTGTCACTATTTTTAAATCGACGACGATTTTATTAAAACCTTCGCTAAAATTAGCGACGGTTAACAAAAACCGTCGCTAATGTTAGCGACATTTTTTGCAAAATCGTCGCTAAAATTAAATCGACGACGGTTTTACATATAACCGTCGCTAAATTTAGCGACGGTTATATGTAAAACGTCGCAAGTTTTAAATTAGCGACTGATTTTGCTTAAAACTATCGCAAAATTTAATATTGACAACAAATTTATAAAAAAAACAAGTTGAAAGACAACAGTTTTTAAGTTGTAGCTTTAAGCAAAACTGTCGCAAAAAAAAAACACTTATCGACAATGGTTTTTAAAAACCGTTGTCGTAGCCCAAAAAAAACGCTCATAGACAACAGTTTTTAAAAACCGTTGTCGTAGATATATCAAAGACAACGGTTTTAAAGAAACTGTTGTCTATGAGCAGAATTTTTTAGGCTACGGCAACAGTTTTTGTTAAAACCGTTGTTAAAAGTAAAAAGATAACGGTTTTAATAAAAACCGTTGTCTTTCATGTGTTGTTGAATATATTTTTTCTTGTAGTGCAGACTCGAGCTGCCGCACCTCCATTATTTTTTTTAGTAGCAGCAGCATCAGTAGTTGAAAAAGGGCTCGCCAGTGAATCCGTGCCCGGCTTTCTGCGAGAATTTTTATTGGAAGATGACATTGTCGATCGATTAATAATACTTTTTAGCTCTGCGTTGCGGATTAGGGCATTGGTGAGAAGGCGTTTTATAGATGAGAAAGTGCATGGCTCGGGGGGTTAAATTTGTCATTTTATATTCGATTTTTTGAATAATGTATTTTCTTGCTAATTTCCATTCATATTCACATTAGCGTGTGGTTATGCATATATAACGGAAATTCTACGTGATTAGCTCATTAATGGTAAATCACACGATTCTGACTTTCTAAATTTGCTAAGATAGAAATATAATTCAACTGCGAGAATTTTGTATCGAACTTATCAAAGTCCAAACGACTCTATCATTTATGATATTTAATATTTTTGCAACATTTCATAAATTTAAAATTAGTTAAACTCATTATATTTAACTAAGTATTCTAATTAACTATTCAAAAATCTTATAAAATTGTCTCGATTTTTTTTAATTAAAAAAAATTATATCTTCTCTAGAATTTTTTACACAAAAATCACTTAATATAAAAATAATTTTAGTATAGATGCATATTTAACCTGATTTAAGGATTATTTTTACCTTTGTTTCTAAGGCATTACATCGTGTATTGGTTTCCTATGGTACGTTATTTAATTTTCATGCTTATTACTCGGAAAATACCATAATAAATCTGATAAATTTCTAATTTGAAAAACCAGCACATTGTAATAAGGGGATTTATTATTTCTTTTATTTGACATATATTGTTTATTCCGCTTTAAACTTTACATTTTTATGCAAATCTAAATACTACAATTTCATCGTTCAAGTTTTCATTTTTCTAGACATATTTTCCAATTTTCATTCCAGTTTCTAGCAACTTTCTTTGTATTTTAATATTATGTAATTTCTTTTGCTTTTCTGAATACACAATCATATTAAGATTTTTATTCCCACTTTATATTAATGTTTTTAACTCAAATCCTTTGGTTTTAGTTTTTTATTGGCTTAGAAGATCATAACCAATAGTCAATTGATTCCTACGTCGTTTGATTTTCAAGAAGTTAGATATTTTACACATGTGTGATCAATTTAGTTCATTTGCACCAGGCACGCCCGGACTCTCAAATTTTGGAACTAAAACATTTCCAGCAAAGTTGACAAAAGTAATGTGAAAAACGAAGTGTGTCAGGGAAGTAACCAACAAAATCAAGTATCAGGGAGTTCTAAAGCCAATGATCCAAAACCATTTGTAAATATACTTCCCAACTAGGAAGAGAGGTACAGGCCAGTGTCGTACCTGATATTTTGTAGACCTGAGCCGAAATTAAGATATTGGGCCTTTAGAAAAATAGTCATTTTTTTCTTTAATGTAAGTTTTTCAAGACTAAACATGTGAATTATAAACATAAATATTAAATTAAATAATATATAATCTTTAAATATAATAATAAAGTAATCACTTAAATAATATTCAATATGCCGTTTTGTCATTTTGAATTTTAGGACCAAGATATCGATAGTGAATCTCGCGTGCTTGAATATGCCGGATGAGCTCTTGCATTATGGAATCAAGCTCAGCAATCATTTCAATGTCATTGTCTGCAACATAAAAATTTTCAGTATCTCCTCGAAATGTGAATTTATTTTTTTCAAGTCTTCTCACAATAACAATTATATATTCTCTTTAACACAAGTCTCCAGTGTTCTTTTTTTAGTTAATTTCAACTTGAAAACTTTCATCTATTTTCTTATTTTTTTTGTAATCTTTTTGCCAATTCAATCCATTTAGTCACGCAATCAATATGCTCCTTACTCGCTTCATGATTTCCAAATATCCGACTTAAATTATGACTATCTTTATATCAATCATTAGCCAACTAACCAATTTTATCCATGTTACTTTGTGTCTTGAACAGCTTGCAAGAAGCAAAATATTTGTATAAACAAATTGAATATACCAGTCATTTCCTTTCAATTTTCTATCTATTCGGTAGTGACCTCTTATAGTGTAATACATCAAAATGTCTACCCGTACTATCTTCAGGAAACATAATTGCATAATCTTCTTTTTGACCTCTTTCGACTAAAAAGTCTCCGATATTTGTATCAATTTTATCTCAATTCTCCGTGTTAAGTGAGATTTAAAGGGGTCGGGCTCACATTAAATAAAATAATAAAAATCACGTATCCCACATCGAAAAAATTTATAAAACTGAATGAGAGAATTAGTTATAAATAGAGCTCAATTCTTTCAGTTATTGTATCCCAAAATCAAAAGCTTTTTAGCTTTGATAAAAAGAGACTGCACAGAAAAAAAAAGTGTATTTTTTTCTTGAGTGCGGAAATTCTCTTGTGTGAGTTAGAAAAATTATTTTCTCGGTATACTCGATTGGGAGTGAGATATTTAGTGTATTGGTGTATACACTTGTTGTAATATTTCTTCCAGTTATAAAAGTTGCAGTGCTCCGTGGACGTAGCCTATTTTTGGGTGAACCACGTAAATCTTTAAGTTTTTGTTGATTATTTTATTCCGCAATTTTTCGGTACTATATTATCATCGTGGTCGGCATCGCTTCGATGTAATTTCCCAACAACTGGTATCAGAGCCTTGTTGTGAAAATTCTTAAGAATTCTGAGTATGCTCTGTGATTGCAGCTTTTTCTGATCTTCCACATCAGAAAAGATTTTTTAGATTTTTTTTCTAAGGCTAGCGAAGCGATGGCTGGAGATGATGGATCGGGAACTGGTATCAACAAGTTTCGTTCTGGCGACTACAGATTATTTTTTATTTGTATAGCAAGAAGTTGCATCAACCTCTATCTAGAAAGAAGCCGGAAAAGATGGAGAACGATGACTGGAAACTTCTTGACCGACAAGTGTTAGGTGTAATACGATTGACCCTAACGAAGAACGTAGCACATAATGTGGCGGAGGCAAAAACAACGGAAGAGATGATGTCTATTTTGTCGGACATGTACGAAAAGCCATCGGAAAATAATAAAGTACATATCATGAAGAAGTTATTTAACTTGAAGATGAGAGAAGATGCATCGGTGGCTAAACACATCAATGAATTCAACACGATTGTTTCACAGCTAACATTGGTTGAAATTAAATTTGATGATGAGATTCGGGCACTTATTCTTTTGGCGTCTTTACCAGACAATTGGGAACCGATGCGGGCAGCGGTTAGCAACTCTGTTGGAAAAATAAAGCTACAATTCAATGATTTCAGAGATCAAATTCTTGCTGAAGAAGTTCGCAGGATGGATTCGGGTGAAGGAACATCATCGAGATCTGCTCTAAACCTCAAGAATAGAGGAAGGGGCAGGAGTGGCTGTAAAACCCGAGATTTTGTAATATCGTGATCATATCAGTTTAATATCAGGTTAATAATTTGATGGTGTAATCTTGGATATTAATATTTAAATCATTCAGAATATAAGATTTGTTTTAAGATTATCTAAGTTGTGTAGATAATTTTATCGTGTACAGAATTATAAAGCTCGAGATTAAGATAATATTATCTATTTTAAACTTGAAAATTTGGTAGGAATAAATTTATCTCAATCTAAGGAATTT
>NC_133321.1:13330481-13333976 GCF_012295235.1 Primulina huaijiensis
TTTTTTTAATTTTAGAAATTTAAAATTTTAGATTAGACGTTTCCGCAAATTTATTTTATTTCAGTTGTAAAGACAGTTGTTTTTTTTGAGGAGTTATGAATAATAAACTGGTTTTCGGTTTATACTATGCTACGAGGCTGGTTGTTTCAATTGTGTGATTGTTAAACAACGCCGGTGTCAAATCCCGAGTTTCGGGGCGTGACATTTTAGTGGTATCAGAGCCGCCAGGTTCATAATCCGAATGGGAAAAAAATCGAATTTTCAAAAAAAAAAAAAAAAAAATTTCGGAAAAAATCGGCCAAACAGGGCCTTACGAGCGCGCCGCGTTTCCTCCGATTCCGGCCGTCTCCGGTAACCTTTCTTCGATAGGCGACCAGTTCCCGAACCGCCTCGATGAGACGAAGAAAAGCCCTCAAACAATTTTAGATTTCGTGTTCGTGTGAAACCGGAATTTCAAATCTACGAAATTGGCACATGAACCCTAACCCGAAAAGTATTTCGTCCAATTACCCTACCAATCCTACTCCGATTTTCAATTAAATTTACCCAAACAATATAAGATGCATGGGTAACTTTTCTCAACAATCAATTTCATGATCGGATTAACCGATCGGAAACGCCCAAATACAAGTGAGTCCGCCGATTTTGAGCGAGTTCCGGCCAAATTAAGTAGTTTTCCGACCGATTCTGGCCGTGCCACCACCGGTTCCGTGACCCTCACCCTGTCGCCGTCCTACTCGTTTGCTCCGACCAAACTCCGGCGAGTCAACCCGGCGAGTCAACTCGGCCGAGTCAGCGAGTCAACCCGCCAGCGTACGTCCTTCGATTTTTTCGTAGGAAACTCCGAATTCGGTTCCGTCAACTGATCTGAAATCCTCTCGATATACTCTTCGAATCCATATGTCTATCTTAAAACTTTCCATTTTGGGAATTTTCGAAGAAACTTTTAATTTTCAGTACTTTACTCTATCCAGATATTTTATCATATTTATGATATTTTGAGCATTTTCTTTTCTTTTTTCAGGAAATGTCTCCCCAATTCCGCACTCGTGCCCAAGCTGCAATCCACATGAAGCAGCTAGCCATTGATAATCAGTCGCGCCTGATAAAGCGCCTTAGAGCCAGACTAGGTGAGAGAAGACGGGAGAATGCGATCTTAGCCACAGAGAAGGAGGTAATACGAACCCAGCTTAACAACGCTATCTACCAGGGAGAGTTGGTAAGAGGAGATAACATGGACTTGAGGGATGGCATAGAACACGGCTTGCATCGAGAGAGAAAGCTGCACGAAGACATCGACCGATACCGAAAAGAATTAGAAGAAGAAAAACAGCAAAATGCCAGGAGCAAGAAGAGACTGGAGAATTTAAGTGAGGCTATAAACAGCATTTCGAAGGTGAACCATCATCTGGCTCAACAGGGTGAGGTACTGAAGAACAAGATCAAGCAGAATAAGAGGGATTACGAACTGCGCCACCAGCTTACCATTGATATGTTGGACGAGGCAGAGGCAGACGTTCAGGGATGGAAGACACAAGTGGCCCAGCTTAATGCAGAGAATGCCCATCTCACTCATATGGTAGAGCTACTTCAGGAAGGAGAGCCGGAGGAAGAACCGGAAGAGGAAGAGCCGATAGAGATTGAGGAGCCTATAGCAGCCATTGGGGATGGAGAGATAGAGGATTAGGCTAGGATGTCTTAGTGATTTTGTTCTAGGAGTTTATTTTACTTTTCCGTTGTTGCTATTTTATTCAGTACGACTTTTAATTCTTTTAGATTGGTCATGTTCATTTTAGTTCTTTTGAGAAATCAATAAAAATTTGTTTTATTTGGTTCATTGATTTCAATTTATTTCAGCACAATCTATTGTATGAACTTTACTCGTACAAATTCTTAGAACTTGCGATACGATTGTAGGAAATGGCCGGCAGACCCCCGAGACAGAACCGCAACCCGCGTTACGCTAATACCGACCGTGAAGGTAGACAGGAGGATGGACAGGGAAATGGACCCCCGCCTGCAGTCAACTTAAGCCGAGCTGATCTTATGGCCATAGCCACCATTGTAGCGACAACACTGCAAGGGTTGGGAAATCAGAACGTCAATCAGCCACCACCACCTCCACCACCAAATGGAATCAAGTTCCACTATGAGTCACTCCGCAAAAATAGATGTCCAACTTTCAGTGGAGCTGCTGACCCTGAAGTTAGCCAGAGCTGGCTAAAAAGTGTAGAGACGCAGCTGCGACTATTGGAAGTTCCCGAAGCACTGAAAGTGGACGTGACTGTGCCGTTCCTAGAAGATAAAGCAGGAAAATGGTGGGAAGCAATTTCACCAGCCATGACAGCTGCAGGACCAATGACTTGGCAGCGATTTCGAGAAGCCTTTCTGAAACAGTATTATCCAGCCGAGGTCAGACTGCAGAAACTGAGTGAGTTTGAAAACTTCACTCAAACTCCGGATATGTCAGTCGTGGAATACACTTCCCAGTTTAATGCCCTTGGATCTTATGCTCCGGCAATCATGGCGGACGAAGTTTTGAAACTGCACCGTTTTAAAAAGGGATTGAACAGCAGGATCCAATCAGCCTTAGCAGTCTACCAACCCGCTAATTTTTCAGATCTAATGGGTGCAGCTATCCGAGCCGAAACTGACATCCAGCGCAGAGAGAAGGAATTTAAGAACAAAAGGCCCATGAATAATCAGCCCTCACGCAGTAATCAGACTTTCAAGAAGCCTAACCAGTCCGGTGGACCATTAAAAGGACCTTCGCCTACCTCAAGCTACCAGGATATTAAGCCTTGCCCAACTTGTCACTTACGACACCTGGGAGAATGCCGAAGAAACAGTGGAGTATGCTTCGGATGTGGGAAAACGGGACACCGAATTGCCGAATGTCCTACTGCCGCCAACCAAGCAGCCGGGCCTAACAAGGGAACAGGGCCAAATACAGGAGCTAACCCCAACAAGCCAAAAGAAGGCAAGCCTAATGCCAGAGTCTTTGCTATGACTCAAGAAGAGGCCGACGACGCCACTGAAGTCGTGTCAGGTACCATTCTTATTCAAAAAGTGCCTGCTTATGCGTTATTTGATTGTGGTGCCACGCATTCATTTGTATCTAAGAGACTCGCTAAGAAACTAGGACTTAAGCCCGAATTATTAGCCGAACCTTTTCGAATAGCCACACCTACAAATAAGGCCATCGAAACTCACGAGATCCACAGAGACTGTTTGATCAGTATCGGTAATCAGAAATTCAGCACAGACTTAATATAAATAGTCATGGCCGACTTTGACATCATTCTAGGAAAGGATTGGTTAGCCAAAAACAATGCAATAGTGGACTGTAAAGGGAAAAGAGTTAAACTCCGAACCCCAAATCAGGAAGAGATCGTGTATCATGGTAAATCCAAGGGACGGAAATCACTCCTTTCCGCTTCCCAAGCATGGAAGGCAATGAAATCCGGAGAAGATATCTACCTAGCAATGGTTAGC
>NC_133321.1:13336015-13343317 GCF_012295235.1 Primulina huaijiensis
TCTAAGATTTAGGTTGATATTGAGATACCAGGATAAAAGATCAAATAAGAGATAATAGAATTCGAAATCTAACAATATATACTAGGAATTTTCGAAAATTAGGTGGGGAAGGAAGAAGGAGATTTCGAATATCTACCTAGATCACGGATATATCATGATTCTAGATTTGATTCACAGTTCAAACGCACTATCACGATAGCAGCCAACTCCTATAAATAGAAGGGCCCTAGTTTTCGAAAAATCACACCCAAATTCTCTCAAAAATTTCGAAAATCTCCTCTAGTCTCCATAGGAATTTTCGAGCACAGCGAAGCGCTGCCGCCGTCCAGCCGTGGAAGTAGGAATTTCGAGAATTCCTGTGCAAGCAACCCTAATTATTCACGTAATTTTTGCATCAAGAATTTAAGGTAAGTGGGCAATTTTAAATTTTTAAAATTTCGTTTATGCATAAAAAGTTTTGTTTGAAAAATTCAGTCGAACACCGTCTACGTTTTTTTTAAATCTTGTTACGTTTTTGTGAGGACACTGTGAGGATTCCCTGAAAATGGGTGGAATTCCAACATATGGCCCTTAACAGTGGGATAGAACTGTTTTACGGCCTCGCCCCCTTAGAGGATTAAAACTTAGGGACTGACGTCAGTAAACCATGAAAGGTGAAAAATTGCAGTGTCAAAAAAAAAATTATGAAAAGCATGCTGTAAATATATGTTATTTCGAAAATATGAAATTTTTATGTGGTGTTCGATAATTCTCCCATTTACTGAGTATTCCCAAAATACTCACCCCTTACAACCTTTCCCAGATAAATCCGAAGAGCAGGTAGAAGAAGAAGAATCGGAACAGCTTTGGGGATGGTGATTAGTAGACATGATTATTTTTTTAATTTTAGAAATTTAAAATTTTAGATTAGACGTTTCCGCAAATTTATTTTATTTCAGTTGTAAAGACAGTTGTTTTTTTTGAGGAGTTATGAATAATAAAATGGTTTTCGGTTTATAATATGCTACGAGGCTGGTTGTTTCAATTGTGTGATTGTTAAACAACGCCGGTGTCAAATCCCGAGTTTCGGGGCGTGACAGTGGCGAAAAGAGTTTTAACCGATGGCGCGGTAGGTCCAAGTCAAGAAATGGAAAAGACAAAAGCAACTTTAAAAGAATTTGAAGTGCTGGAGCTGTGGTGAGACTGGTCACTTGAAAAAAAATTGCAAATCAACAAAGAACGATCCTAATGTTGTTACTGAGGAGGTACATGATGCTCTATTACTATCCATGAAAATTCCGGTTGATTCTTAGGTTATTGACTCGGGAGCTTCGTTTCATACCACTGGTAATCGTGATGTATTCGATAATTATATTGCGGGAGATTACGGAAAATTTTTCCTGGCTGATGGAAAACCTTTGGAAATAATTGGTATGGGTGATATCCGGATGAAGATGACAAATGGATCTGTCTTAAAAATCAACAAAGTAAGGCATGTACCAAAATTGACACACAATCTGATTTCAGTGGGACAGCTTGACGACGAAGGTCATAAGGTGACCTTTGGTGATGGTTCTTGGAAAGTGAAAAAGAGAGCCATGATTGTTGCTCGATGAAAGAAAACTGGAACGTTTTATATGACTTCCAGTTTGAAAAATAAATTAGCAGATGTGGATGCTGGAGCTAATTCAAGTCTATGGCATAGTAGGCTTGGGGATACAAGTGCGAAGGGAATGAAAATTCTTGTTTCAAACAGAAAGCTACCAGAATTAAATATCGTTGAACACAAGCTGTGTGAAGTTGTATTTTTGGAAAGCAGAAAAATGTGAGCTTTTCAAAAGAAGTTAGAGAACCGAAATCGGCGGATTTGGAGCTGGCACATATTGATGTATGTGGACCATCTCCTGTGATATTCTTTGGAGATCACTCAAGATATTATGGCACTACTGTTGACGATTCGAGCAGGAAATTTTGGGTTTTTTTTGTGAAAAATAAATCGGATGTTTATGGGACATTTAAACAGTGGGAGTTAACCATGGAAGATGTGATGGATTCACTGTCATCCAATCACATGTGGGAGTTGTCAGAACTTCCTGAAAGTAAAAAGGTTTTACATAGCAAGTGGGAATACCGGTTAGAACATGACGGTAGCAAGCGGTACAAAGAAATACTTGTTGTAAAAGGTGAAAAGGAAGTCATTGGTTACACTGATATTTTCTCTCTGGCGGTAAAGTTAACTACTATCAGGACTGTACTTGGATTGATGGTAAAAGAAGATTTACATCTGCAACAGTTAGATGTAAAGACGACGTTTCTTCATGGTAAGCTAGATGAAGAAATGAATCAATCACAAGGATTTGAAGTACGAGGGAAAGAGAAAATGGTGTGCAAACTTCAGAAGAGCTTGTATGGTCTAAAAAATGCTCGAAGGAAGTTGTAACGTCTACTAATTTTTAAAAGTACGGAAATTTTTTTTTATATAAAATCTCGCATTTTCGAAGTAACATTTAAAATAATCATATTTATTTAGATTAACCAAACTCATCTTAAAATCATGTGTAAACATGAACAATTAAAAATCTTAAAATCAACAACGTATGAAAATATTCATATCCTCTCAATCTCATAAATCGTAATGCGGAAAACATGTGGTCCTCGAGTCGTGTCACCGCACCAGTTTTGCCTACTCAGAGTTCGGCACCTCCAGTCCCCTCACCATCAAGCTCACCTGCATCACACACGTCTAGTGAGTCTAAAGACTCAACACACCTGTACCAGGAATAACAAGTACATATATATAGCACACAGCAGTGAAAAATATCATACTTAACATATCTTTCATCAACTTAAAAGTATAACGTGAAAAATATCATACTCAACAAATCTTTCATGAACTTAAAAACATTAACATAAACGTATCGTGTCAAACCATGTCATCTCATATCATCATATACGTGTCAAAACAGCTCATCGTGTTATCATAAACTTAAACATTTTTTTTAATTGAATTCAGTTCATTAGTTGTGACTTCCGTATCAACTCTATCGTATCAGCTCTATCGATGGATCCATCTATAAAAACCATGGTACCCGACGGCGGGGGACATCAGCGACAGCATTACCCACCCACTGAGCCCGGGCCTCAGCTCATCTTATCTCATGTCATCGTATACATATACATCTTCAGTCACAACCAATTCTCATCTTTCAAAAATATCATCATTTTCGTCACATAATAAAAACATGCATATGCGTAACTTTTCCTTTAAACCAAGCATGCAACGTATTTATCATAATTGCGTAAAAATTGTGAAAATGGTGCATGAACATTTAAAATATCATATATTTGTGCTCAGGACGCTGCCATGACCAAAATCTCACCTCGGGTGCAAAATGACCATTTTGCCCCTGGAAACCCAAAAATTATCGTTTCAACCCTGGACCTCTAAAATTGACCCGAAGCTTACCAAACTTCTTAAGATGTCCCAAAACATATTTAAAAGCATTCCTAGACGTAAACTCGAGCCCAATACCAAACTTAACCGATTTGTTTTAAAATTTGGACCGGAGTCCCGGTTTTAACCCGAATCGACTAGAAATTAAACCAAAATTTTCTCACATTTGTTACCAGTATTAAAGCACTCATTACAGCCTTTAAATCCTTCACATTAAGCTCCTAATTCTCGGTCAACCTACAGCCCTCCATCAATTCTCGGCCACCCCAACTTGCTTCATCATTTATCCAACACATGGCTCCACCCCTTCATTCCTTCGGTCCACTCTTCTACCACCATATGTCAGCCTTTAAAGCTCAACATTAGGACCTTAATTACCCTTCTAAACTAGGCCAAACCTACACTAAAAGCTGGTGCACCAGCACGTGCAGAAACCAGCCGAATAGTCACCTCGCGAAGCATACTCGAACAACTCCCACGTCCAACGCTCAAGCGGCTTCTCGTCTTGTAACAGCTGTGTTCGAACTCCCCCCTTGACCGTGGTTCAGACCCCTCATGATCTGATCCAGGTCTCGAGATGTCCTTGCACAGCCGTGACTACCCCAACAACCGATCTACTCCTCAAACTTCCGATCCCGCCTACTCTTGATCGTTCATCGACTAAAATTTAACACACCTCAACCTCAGCCATTAGACATCATAACCATGACCTTAACACACTCAGAAATCCCTCGGCAGTCCCCTTTACAACAAAAGACAAATAAAAAGTGAGCACAGCAAGAAGCATGCAATAAAAATACGCCAAACTCACACCGAGACACACATATGCATAGATCGAAAGTTTTTTTTTCATGTATTAAACAATCATCAGTATATAGAACGAGTGTGATTCGTAAAAGATGATACAAGGCGTGCCTTATATGAATTACACGCAAGAACGTCGAAGAACAGGTGTCGGGAGAAGCGCCGGAGAATTTTTCTTGAAAGAAAACACCTTGGCCGATGGAAATTTGGTGTTGTACTGCTGAAATCTGAGAGAACAGACTCCTTCAATTTTTGAGCTCTGAAACCGTGGAAATCTGAAGGGAATGGGACGTATATCGGCTGTGGGTTGGGGGTTACGGGAGGTTAAGGGTTTCATATATAATAAATAGATAGTTAATCAAATAATTAATGGGTCCTAATGATAATTAAGGGGTTGAAAAGGGTTTTAAGCCCAACAAGCTTAAAAGTAGACCCATTAAATCCAAACGCTCTCTCGAAAAATATTTCGTGTTGGAAAAGTTTTGAAAATATTAGCCGAACCAATTAAAAAGTTTTCCGATTCGATAAAATTCATGTACCGTTAAAATTAAAATCATGAGGGTAAAAATACCCAAAAATTCTTATTTTTGAAAAATACACTTAAAAACGCTTCAACTTAATTTATGAAAATAAATCTTGTAATAAAATGGCTTTCCTAAAAATTCTCCGGTCTCCGTTCCTCGTTCGAGCGTAAAATGCACTTATAAACCCAAATGCATGAATTTCTAAAATTTCATGAATTAAATCCTATCATGCATGAATTATGCATAAAATGCATAAAAACAAATAAACTCCAAATAAAATAAACACGCGTTTAATGCTTTAAGACAATTAAATAAAATATCAAAGAAATTTATTAACTTGCATGCACGTGGTTCACTTGGATTTTCAGATTTTCGGGACGTTACAGCAATGGTACAAGAAGTTTGATGGTGTAATGAATAATGATGGTTTTTTGAGGTATCAGGCTGATCACTATTGTTATGTGAAGCTTGATGGTTATTATATCATACTACTGATATATGTAGATAATATGTTCATAGCAGGAGCTTGTATGGAGGAGATTGATAAACTCGAGAAAGAGTTATCAAAGGAATTTGCTTTGAAAGATTTGGTTGTTGCAAAACAAATCTTTGGAATGGGGATCCTTAGAGATCGGGTGAATGGAGTCTTGAAGCTTGAGAAGATTCCTGGAAGCAAGAATCCAGCTGATATGCTCACGAAGGCTGTTATCATTAAAAAACTGAAGTTGTGTTTGACTTCCGTTGATCTCCTAAACTAACAAAGGAGGTATGAGCTGCTGCACTGATGGTGTGAAGACATGATTGAAATCAAGTCTTCAAGTGAGAGAATTGTTATGTGAGATTTAATGAGGTGGGGCCCACAGTAAATAAAATAATAAAAATCACATATCTCACATCGAAAAAATTTATAAAACTGAACGAGAAAATTAGTTATAAATACAGTTCAATTCCTTCAGTTATTGTATCCCAAAATCAAAAGTTGTTTAGCTTTAATTAAAAGAGAGTGCATAGAAAAAAAATAATGTATTTTTTTTTAGTGCGTGAATTCTCTTGTGTGAGTTAGAGAAATTATTTTCTCGGTATACTCGAGTTGGGAGTGAGATATGTAGTGTATTGGTGTATACACTTGTTGTAATATTTCTTCCAATTATAAAAGTTGCAATGCTTCGTGGACGTAGCCTTTTTTTGGGTGAACCACGTAAATCTTAGTGTTCTTGTTGATTATTTTACTCCGCAATTTTTCGATACTATATTATCATCTTGGTCGGCATCGCTTCGGTGTAATTTCCTAACACTCCGGATCATCAATATTTAAGGGAAACAAATTCTCTTGATTCATATTTTCAAGTCGAACATATTCTTCGATCAATACTATCAACATTGTCTTCTTCATCCAATTTATTCACAATGTGGCCTTGAAGAACTTATTTACTATTATTATTTATACTAGTATCAAGTTTTTCAATATATTATTCAATAATATATACTCGTAAGGTATAAATAACCACATAACCACATAAAAATATGTAAAAGGCCCTAAAATTTTGCAAAAGCCAAGCTCGTTCATGTAACAATTAACTTACAAAAAAAAAATTACAAAATACAATAATGAATAACAATTAAAAATTTCCCAAATCTTAATTCCTTGATGATGGAAGACTTGAACAAGATCACAAGAATTTGAGTTTTTGAAGAGCAACTATTATTCGTAAAATTAAGAAGAATAGAAGATGTAAAAATATATATAATATTTTAACTTGTACCTTAATTGTTATCTGTTGTTTACTTATCGACGCCTGGTTACACAGATAGCTCTTTGACAAACAACGATCAAAGTGAGTTTTATTTTTATGTTAACATAGGGTTAACAAACGTGTAAATTTTTATCTCTATACTGTTGGGCTTGATACAAAAAGAAAAAATTATTTTGGACCTTTATTTTAAGAAAATTAATTGAAATATTAAACTATTAATGTAAAACTACAAAAGATAAAAATAATTAAAAAAAATTTTGGGCCGCTCCCTCACATTAGATTTCCAATACCACTTTAGACCATGACTTTTAATTATTTCTCACATTCATTAATTGTGTGTTAAATTCCAATTTATCTCCCTCTTTTAATCACAAATTATCTAATTTCTCCAATTTAATAACTTAAACTTTGTCAAAACACGTTTAATGAAACAATTTCTAATATTATCAATTCTTGTAATTTCTCATAATTATCCAAGTTATCAGAGAATTCATTAAATCAATAATTAAATTTAGAGATACTACATATATGAAGTTGTCAGCTTGTCGATTTTTCAAGGGATTTTAGCGTGTTTAAAAATACATGAAACGGTAAGCTAATTTATCAATTTCATCCTGTGAGGAAGAATCACGTGTAAGTTTGCTTGATTTGTTATATGCATAACTTAGGTCGTTTTGACATTTAAAAAAATTCAAATCAAAATCAATGGAGATTTGGAGGGTACGAAATCCAAATATATATCACCAAATCAAGTAAAAAGAAACACACACACACACACAGATATATA